>NC_045951.1:11818181-12121212 GCF_004382195.2 Drosophila sechellia | reverse complement strand
ATTGTATATATTGTGTATATTGTTCCACTGTGGCAGATTTAGATTTATCGATTGGCTAATTTATGAACATCCGCTGCAAGTCGTCCGATTGATATGTAAATGTGCTCACATTTGTGTCACTCATTTTGTGCTCCCTCCGCCAAAGTTTGCGAGATAATCGCGGCCAGAATAGTAGCCAGTTAAGTAGTCCAATCGGCGACTCAGCCAGCAACCAGTCCATCAGTTGACAGTTGCCCCCGTGGGCAGCGGAACATGGTCAGGGGTAAGCGGAGAGTGGACGGTGTACAGTGAACCGGGGACAGTGGACACTGGGCACAGGAGGACGGTGTGCAATGAATCGATCCGATAGCCATCTCTCGCATGAGACGCACGAACACACACATGGCGAGATGGCAATCGCTCCGCTCATTACAGTCAATCTGCTCATTTCGGGGTCACCAGCAGGTCATGATGCACAGCATCCGGTGTAGGAGACAGCGACTAGATGGGTATCCAAATCAGTTTCCTTTTTCTTTCAATCTTGGGAATAACCATTGAAATGAAGTGATTTTATGCGGTGAGACTAAAGAATTCTTTCAGTATCTAATGTTCAAACTTACTGTCATTTCAAAAATACTATAAACTATTTGGTGGTAAAATTAAATAGATTAGGTTTAGATAAGACCAAATGTTGAGGATTTTTAGGGCAAACGAGTAATTCCAGAAATGTCAGAAGGAGAAGCTTCTTTAAGTTGTTAATAGTTGTTATTAATTAATAATATTTAAAATCAAATAATCATGTATATTTATTTCACATCCCCAAGGTGTCTGCACCAATGCCACTGCTCCTTCGGTAAGCAGCATCAATCGCATATTACGGAATCGAGCGGCGGAAAGAGCAGCTGCGGAATTTGCCCGTGCGGCGAGTTACGGCTATGCCATCCATCCCACACATCCGCATCCGTACACCAGTTTCCCCACTTGGCCGGCGCATCATCCGCTGTGGGGAGCCGTGCCCTTGGCCACGCCACCTAGTTCAGCTGGTGGTGCACTGCAGCCGGGCGGCAGTGGCAGCAGCTATGGCAGTGATGGCAACATGAGCTCAAATCCCAACAGCAGCAACAGCAACACCACCCACAGCAATGGCCACAACACCAACAGCGGCAGTGGATGCGGGGATAGTAGTGCCGGCAGTGGACGCCTCTCCCTGCCGGCACTTTCGCCGGATTCCGGGAGCAGGGACAGCCGCTCCCCAGACGCAGATGCCAATCGGATGATAGGTGAGTCAACTAAAGCACTTATTACAGCCGGATTTCTTGAATCATATACCATATATACCATTGCAGATATCGAGGGCGAGGACAGCGAGTCGCAGGACAGTGACCAGCCGAAGTTCCGGCGCAATCGCACCACCTTCAGTCCGGAGCAGCTGGACGAGCTGGAGAAGGAGTTCGACAAGTCGCACTATCCCTGCGTGAATACCCGCGAGAAATTGGCCGCCCGGACGGCGCTCAGTGAGGCCAGGGTGCAGGTGAGTCGATAGAAGCTGCATTATTATTGGCATACCAGCAACAAGATCCCAACTCGAACACCCCCCTACTAACCACACAGACGGAGCTATCAGCTCCGGTGATGAACACAGCGAATCCCCCGTCTCTTTTTTTATCGACTAACAAATTGTCTCTTCACCGATTGATCAACCAGGTTTGGTTTTCCAACAGACGAGCGAAATGGCGGCGCCACCAGCGGGTCAACTTGCTCAAGCAGCGCGACTCGCCCTCGACATCGAGCTCACCCACGCCGTTGGTCAATCCGGTGGTCAGTCCGGTGGCTCGAATCCCAGTTCCAGTTCCAGTTGCAGTTCCAGAATCTGGCCAACAGAAGCAGCCATATCCGTACAGCACCAGCAACATGTGCAACACCAGCAGCAGCAACAGTCAACCGTGCAACACCATCAATCCCGGCAGCAACATGAGCAGCAACACCAGCAGCGGCAGCAGCAACCAGCACATGGAAGAGCCAGCAGCGGCGGTGGCCACTGCCTCACCCACAGCATCAGCTCCATTATCAATGGGCGGTGAGAACAGTGCATTTCGCGCCCTGCCCATGACCTTGCCGATGCCCATGACCTTGCCCACGGCATCGGCGGCGGCCTTTGCCCTCAGCTTCGCCCGCCAGTACATAGCCAAGTACATGGGCACGCCCCTGAATCTGGGCCATGATTCGCTACCAATCCGGGCGCAGTCTGGACGGGATCATCAGTCGGAGGAGCGGGAGTATGAGCATGAGGAGGAGGAGGAGGTTATCAATGTGGAGCACGACGCCGAGTGACCATTTCATTCCTATCGCTTTAAATCGAGAATTTAGTGCAATTTTTACATAATTTATTCAGTTTCTACCACTGCAAGCAAAACTTCTAACCGCGTGCTGAGTACAAATAAACAAATAAAATCGAAACGATAAGTTCTCACGAGTTTCGTATAATTGGTTTGGGAATTCACAAGATGACACCCTTTGACACACCTGGCGCAACACGAGGGGCGAATGGTTTTGGGGGGAGGGGAGCATGGAGATCTCGAAAGAGTCTTTTCGAAAATAACTCAAGTGGACAAATCTGACAATTTTGTGGCTACCAAAAGCGAAGTGAAAAGCAGACACACAGAGGTGTAGTCCCCGTGGCACACAGGCTTCAGCTCCACAGCAACCAACTCAAGTGCCTGGCAAGAGATGGGTATGGTATCTGGAGGGGATGTGGAGGGAATCCATCGCTGGAGCCGGGTGATTAATGTGGCTTTAATTACATGCGCTGGCGAGTAGTCGTCGTCGCCGTCCTCGTTTTTGTCGTCAATGTGTATGCTCGGATGGATCACTATAATTATATAGATGGCCGAATTAAATTTTAATTTAACGCCTGTCAAATCAGAAAACCACTGCCATAATCGTTCGCTCAAGAGATGATTCGAGTTGATTCAAGTTGATCCACGGGGGCAGCACCCGAAAACAGTTATTCATTTCATCGCCGATCGGTGAGAATCAATCGGGCTATGCGCCAACTATTTCTTCAATCCCCCATCCATTCACCGATCCATCCATCCATCCATTATTGATTGTCCGGATTGTAATGAGCCACCGAAGGCGTCAATTCCAGCGTCGATCTTTGATGAAAGAAAGACGCCTGCCCGCCTGCCAGCCAGGGGAATGCGAAACAATTAATGCCTGAATCTCCATACCTGGATGGATACCTGCGGCTTTCGATGAGTCGTCGAAATGGATTGTGCTCCACAAGACAGCGCTACACCGGAAAAAAATGCAATCAAAAGTCCATTTGATATGTGCTGCTTACATGGGGTGAGGGTATCTCTCTCTTCCCATTAAGGCGCCATTAAATTGACATACAAAATATATATATATATATTTCTATTTTAATGTCGATCCAACTTTACAGGCAGTTGTTAATATCCTGAAGCAGATAAACCATCTTGTTGGTAATAGACGCTATGAGTTATAAAACGATCCATTATTATTATATATTATTTTGAATCTTTAGGTATAGTATCCACTTTTATCTTAGTGAATCTGTCAGATTGAAATAGTTTTTCCCCGAAATTGCCTTTTGTGTTCAAAGTGGCGCTTTGGGGTCAAATGTGCCGCTCTATTTTCTTAGTGGCAGCCAGTGTCCCTGAATGAAGTTGGTGTCTCCAAGCGAGAGTGGACTGCATATCATCCCCGAGTTCCGATTGCATCCTGGCCGCCAATTCGGCCGTTGTTCGTTGCCTGTACCTGTTAATTGCCAAAGGCGTTAGTATTAAGTGGTTTTCGTGCTTATTATAAATATCTCTTAATTTTCGCCATCCCCACGTTGTGTGCTGGTGTGAGTGGCGAAATCTTGAAATGACAATCACCGACCTGCGATTCCCAGCTCCCCAACAACCCAACAACCCAACATCCCAGCATCCCAGACCAAAGGCAGCCAAGTGGACATCGTCTGCGGACTCGGAGTCGTCGTCGTCGTCTGCTTTGTTGTCATTATGTTGTGTTATTTGGCACGATTTGTTAAGCTAAGGAGCAGGAATGGGTCCCAGTTGAGGATTGGAGCACAGGGGCGAAGACCAAAAGGGTGCTTAAAGGTAACTCATAACCACTTTAAACTTTGAGCCATCTAACTAAAGCTTATCTTAGTTAAAAGGACACCAGTTGCAAGAAATGACTGAGAGCAAAGTTCCCTTTTGTGAGTTTCGTTAGCCCCATGGAACCCCCTTTGGATCCACCTCTGTGCTCCGATCTCCACTCCAAATGCTGAAGCAGAAGGCTGTGCGCGGTTGCATGATGCTGCCGATCGATTGGCTGCGAATCGATCAGCGGCGCGGAGCGGCACCAGAATGGCCAAAGCCTTGCGTCTCCGGTAGCCGGATCACTAGTCCTGGCTCCTCAGCACCCAGCTCATACACCCTCCCCTTGGATGTGGGCCCTCTTTTCAGAGAGCTGCCGCTTTTGGCCATGAGATCGGGAGCCAAACTGGCGTCGCACAGCACAGGGCCCATATAATTGTCGCATGCAAGATCGCGGCCATCGACATCGGCATTGACAACTCGGAAAGGTGAGAGGGCAGGTGGGATTGGAGCGGGGGCATCCTCCGGACAGGAGGACATGAAAGGTAACGCATTGCTGCGACCAGGAGAATAAGTAATTCACTTAACGCTTTAATATCGCTGATAAATGCAGACCAATCTGCATTCCCCCCTCCCTTCGATTTCTGTTCTTTTTTTTATTTTTTGCTTGATCCTCGACGATCCTGTCCATACATTTCCCCTTAATTGGTGCAATTTCGAGCGATTTTATTTTATTTCGCCAGAGTTTTTTTATGTTTTTTACCTTAGAGATCACCTGTGCCTGCGCAGACTTTGTGGCTGCGGCGTGCGAACAGTCTGCTCATTTGCATAAATTCAAATTCATTTGCACGTCATTTGGGGAATGGGAAACCGAATGCAAATTCGTATGCGAATGCGATTCCGAGCATTGTTTTGCACGTGTTGACAAGTTGCGAGGGGCTTGTGGATCCAAAAGAGAAGAAAAATAGGGGGGGAACAATCAAGCATAGGATGAGCCGCGACCGGATGCCCCGATGATAAAATGCGCATCCTCTCCAGAACCCGCGAACCCATGGCTGCTCCTCCTCTGGCTGCGACCAACCGACGACGTCTATGCGAGTTTAATGCAAGCCTAAGCCTATAATTTGATCGTATCCACACAATAACTCAGGCCATAAGCCCAAAATCCAACCCTGGACTCTGCGAGCTGGGAGCTGGGACGAAAACGGACCCCAACGCACTGCCAAATGCCCAGTGGCGCTTTTGGGGGCGTGGCTGCGCCCAGCAAGAGCAGTGACAGAGCCGATAATGGATGCGCAGCATTGCCATTTCTGGCAGATCGGGGAGTACTCCGCGGCTTCTGATAAGACCACCACCAGCGGAGCACACTCGAAGAAATTAAGAAAGACAACCAAATTCAGATGAAAATTGTGTTTTTTTAGGGAAAAACATAGCATAAGTGAAGTTTAAACACAGATAATGGTATCTTTCCATATCCATATTCAAGATTTAACCAATTTTGAACAAGCTTAGAAAATTGTGATTTACTAAAGAGAGGTTCGCTACTTGATAGAAGATGAAAGGTTTTTTTCTCATCTGAGAAGTCTGTTATTTCTCTCAGTGCATTGGATCCGCTCCGGCAGCGGGACAAGTAGTTGTTGAAAGCGTCGAGCGAGTGCCCAGCCAGGAACGCCCGGCTCTGTGGCTCACTGGCTCATCGGCTCACCGGCTCACTTAGCGGAGGCAGGAGTCGTAAGTTGGCTGGGACGTGGCGGATCGGCGGATCGATCGATCGGATTACCCGGCAGGCTTTTCAATTCAACACATCCTGCGGTCGGCGCGGCAATTATATGCTCGTTGCCGATCTGCCACGCCCCCTTGTTGGGCGTGCGACGGCAATTATAGATCCGCTGAGATGCCAAAAGACGCTGACTTAAATAAATGCGCGAGTTTGGAAATTGAAAGGGAATTAGCGGTGGGCAGAGTCAGCCGAACTGCAGAAATATTGTGCATAATTATATGCTAATCCGAGTGGCATTGAATTATGTGCAGCCGCGTGTGGTCACCTACCTTTGGGACTTTTCCTCCAAGGGGCTCTGGAAAATGGGGAAAGTCAAGGGAAATGCCTTTCAGGCGGCGCCAAACTGCCTTAGATTTGAGTTCCCTTTCATCTTTGGTGGCCCTGCCACCCGCGGTCTGTTTGCATTGAAGTCGATCATGTAAGTAATTTCCCCTGTCCGGGATTCAAAACACCGAAATCGAATCAAAATCCACCGACAGTCGGTAGGAGATTGATTACTGTTAGGAGTGTGATAAATCGCTGTTTTTATTAACTTTTTCGGGATGACGCAGCGCAATTGGCGGCGCTGCATCTCCAGTCGCCGCACGAGTACTGAAGATCTGGAAATCAGATCAGCGTGATAATGTATAATTTGTTGAAGGGTTTTCGGCGTGCTCGCAACAAAGGCGATGCCATCGAGTTGGGTTAATTGAATTTGCTGGAGAGCGGACAGAGATTTTTGTGCAATATTTAGCCAGCATATTTATGTGTATATCAACATATGTTAATATTAAATAAATATAGTTTTTTAAATGTCCAATTTAATTTTTATAATTTGGAATTTGTTTGTGCCTAACTAACTTTTTAAGACATTTTGGTAAATGGTCATAGCTCGAACATATTATAAGCCATCTATATACTTTTAACAAAATACAGCTTTACCGCTGTTACCGCCAATTGCTTTTAAGAGTTTAAGCAAAAACATAAATGATTGTTTTTATTAAAACGCATATTGAAAGAGTAACAATTTCCTAGCATTCTTTGATCAAAAACAGTATTTAATATCTTAAATTTGTATTTAATATCTTAAATTTGTATTTAATATCTTAAATTTGTTTGCTTAAGATATTTGAATAGCCCGCTCAAGATTAGTGAACTATCGATATATCGCAATTCAGTACGGTTGCACTCTGGTCACTCTGCAAAATGAAAATCCAAGTGGAACTTAGAGCTGGGTAAATATCGATAGTATGCACAACTCTCTTTGGTTTTCCATGAAATATTCGGTATATCGATGCTGTCGTGAGTGGTCAGCCCATCTCCAATTCCAAGTGGGACACGCTTAACAATTTTTTTTTGCCAATTTGCCATTAATTGCGAGCGTCCCAGCTGATCCAAAAAAATTTGCAACTCTGTTAAATGTGTTTGGCCAGGCGTTCGTCGCGATCTGTGGACTTTAAAGGCTCGTAAGCGACTGTAGGAGCTCCAAATCGCCTCATCTCGAAGCCAAGATTGCACCCAAATCAGCGCCAGCGTCAGCAAAAGTTTCATTAGCAACTCGGTTATCAGCTGCGAAACTGAAGCCAACTGAACGCCAAGAGTTGGGCAATCCGCCAGAGCAGGGCCAGAAACCATAGAAACTAGTTGCCATGGCGAGTCCCAGGACGCGAAGGGTGCTCCAAGAACTGAAACCGCAGGATGAGAACTCGGTGGGTTTGCTCCTTTGTCCACATACGCTAGATAAGCTCCAATTTCTTTGTTTATAAATTACTAGAAATGTTTCGAGTGCGGTACCCACAATCCGCAATGGGTGTCCGTGACCTACGGCATCTGGATCTGCCTGGAGTGCTCTGGCAAGCATCGCAGTCTGGGCGTGCACCTGTCCTTCGTGCGCTCCGTCACCATGGACAAGTGGAAGGATATCGAGCTGGAGAAGATGAAGGCGGGCGGCAATCGCAATGCCCGCGAGTTTCTGGAGGATCAGGAGGACTGGAACGAACGGGCGCCCATCACGCAGCGTTACAACTCGAAGGCGGCAGCTTTGTACCGCGATAAGATAGCTACCTTGGCCCAAGGCAAGAACTGGGATCTCAAGGAGGCACAAGGCCGCGTGGGCAGCAACAATAGCTTCAGCTCAGGCGGCTCCAGCAACAGCAGCTACCAGTCGCGACCCAGTGCAACAGGTTATGGCGGAAACGGAGGCTATCAGAATGGCGGTGGCGCCGAACCTGGAGGCTATCAGCAGTACCAAACGCAGGAGTTCAAGGACCAGAAGGAGGAGTTCTTTAGCCGACGCCAAGTGGAGAATGCCTCCAGGCCAGAGTAGGATCTAAATGGCATATCTATCCATTAGCTGATTTATCCTAATTGATTGTTGCAGAAACTTGCCACCGAGTCAGGGCGGAAAATATGCAGGTTTCGGGTTCACACGCGAACCACCACCGAAAACGCAATCTCAGGAGCTTTTCGACTCGACGCTGTCCACTTTGGCCTCTGGCTGGAGCCTTTTCTCCACCAACGCCTCCAAGTTGGCCACCACCGCCAAGGAGAAAGCGGTCACCACAGTCAATTTGGCCTCGACGAAGGTGAGTCCTGCGTCTCAGCTCTTATGTACATCTTTCAGATTTTGATTCCTTATTTGCCTATTCTCTTCGATTTGTTTTAATATTATGTTAATTTTGTATTCTTTTGGTTTATTATTAGTCTGCCGATTAGTTTGAAATAATTTATAGCCTTAGAAACCCAGCTTAACCACCTGAAGTTAAACCCCATATTTGTTTGTTTGCTTAATTGGTATACCTCATTATTTGTATTATTTATTTGCATCCTTTTTTGGTTGTAGATTAAAGAGGGAACTCTGCTAGATTCCGTACAAAGCGGAGTTACCGATGTGGCCAGCAAGGTCTGTAGTTCCCCATCATTCTGTAAACCCACATCATTTTAACACATAAACATACCGATCGCAGGTCACCGATATGGGCAAACGAGGCTGGAACAATCTGGCGGGCAGCAACATTTCGTCGCCGCAGGGCGGATACAACGATCCCAACTTCGAGGACAGCAGCGCCTACCAGCGCTCCAATTCGGTGGGCGGAAATCTGGCCGGAGGCTTGGGCCAGCAGAGCGGCGTCACCGACAGCGACTGGGGCGGCTGGCAGGACAACGGCAACAGCAAGTCGCACATGACCAGCTCCAGTTCGTACCACAATCAGTTGAGTACCAGCAGCGGCGGCGGTGTCGGCGGTACCGCCTCCGCCGGCCTCACCCGCGACTCCGACTGGTCGGGCTTCGAGGCGACGAACTACCAGAGTTCAGAGACCTCCTACCAGAACGCTCCGTCCGGCGGATCGACAGCTCGCCGCAACATGAAGCTGCAGGACACATCGCAGAAGCTGAGCGAGGGCTTCGAGAGCCTGGACGTGAAGAGTGTGAAGCCCAAGACGGCAACGGCCTCGACCGGCAACAAAGGCACCGCCGAGGACGACGCCTGGGATCTGCTGATGAAGTAGAAGCCGTGGCGGGCAGCTCATGCGATTGTATTTTTTGTATTCCATTCGGTTGTCAAGTTGTGTCTCCTTTGTTTTATGTGTCTCTTGATGTCTGGCCCCGAGGCTGCTATGCGCGCATTTAATGTAACCCCAACTGAATTGTGTATTCATTCTTCGACTTCAAACATAAAGTGCAACTATTCCCGATTATTTCCACAGTTTAGACCAATTTTGTATAGATCTACTTAACTAACGAATTACTTAGCTTAAAGTGTATGCCAGGATTCTGCGAGGGATGCGAGATGAGAAAATACATATTATGTTAACAAGTGTAGACGTTCGTTTTTTAAATGGGCGGTTTTAAACTCGAAAAATATAAATATTTGAAAATTCAAAAATTAAATTTAAAATGAATAGTGTTACCCTCTACAACTCAACAGGTAAAAATCTAGAAGCAGGTTTGAGTCGCGGCTAAGTAGAGACGCGATGCGTCTTAGGGTATTTTCGACCACACAAGAAGTATATCTAGATAAACGTTCGTGGTCACACTGGCAAACCCAAAAAATTAAAATTAAAGAGTTCTGCGTAAATCGCTTTAAGCCATAAAGTCGCCGAATTAGCGTAAAAGCAGACGAACTCTTAAATAGTTTGACCAGTAGGTATTGGCTACGGAAACAGTGGGAAATGCAATTGAAGTTTGCCACTTTCTTTTGCATATCCACATTCCTTTCGCTTGCATGTGCGTGTGTGTGTGTGCATGAAAATAGAGTGCAGAATAATTTTTGCCAAATTGGCAACAATTTGCAAGCGTTTCGCTAGAAATTTGAGTCACACCTGTCTGGAAAATGGCCGGAGAATTCAGAAAAGAATGTAGAAAGTGTGTGAGAGCATGAAGAATTCTCCGATTGAAGCTACGCTTTCCAAAGTAGAAAGTTCGAGTTGCTGGGGGGAAGTCTCCCTTTACCTCCACTTCCCCCCTCTCCAGGGACTTTTGGAGACATGTGCGTGCGTGTGTGTGAAGCTGTGGGTTTTCCAAGGTTTTTCCGGAAAATCGCTGGCCTTCAAAATTAGCTGCGAAAATCAATGGGATGTGGGATGTACGCGGGGTCCTGAAAATTGGCACCTACAACGTACATATGTAGTTTTCCAGCCAAGAAGTGGATGACTTCATCGCGGGGAAATTCGATACGTTGAGCTGGTTTATTTATCTTTTCCGCTCAGACATAACATTATAAACTAATGTGTATACAATACTCGATACCTCTTTCAGACGACTGTTTTTTCCATTTGACTTGCCAAGGGGTGCAAAATGAGCCGGCCATAAGAGCAGAGCAGCTGATAGCCCAACACGTAATCCCCCAGAGAATCGGAAACCAAGCAAACCCAGAGAAATCCTTCAGCTGCCAGTTAAAGAACAGAAAACTCGAGGTAAACTGTAAACACGAGTGTGGAGAATGGTCAGAAAGCAAGTTGGAATCGAAAACAGTGCATCCTTAGCAGTAAGCAAGCAGCAGGATCAAAAGGAGCAGGACTATAAGCCAGAGGACCAAAAGCCGAAGGATCAAAAGCAACAGCACATCGACATCGACTTGACGCCCGATCCGGCCAGCAACTTCAACTTCGCCCAGCAGGCGCAGGACAACTACTCCGCCCGCACGCTAGCCGCCAGCTATGAGCACGGCCAAAATCTCGGCCTGCAAAATGCCCATCTTGTCACCAGCAGCACCACCAACACGCCCTTGCCCTATGATCTGTACGAGGTCGCCAGCTCCGGCTCCATCCTGCCCACCGAGATCCCCATCGAGGACGAGGAGCGGCTGGAGCGCATCTTCAACAAGCTGGACCGCGATGGCGACGGCAGGATCGACATCCACGACCTGTCGGCGGCACTGCATGAGTTCGGGTTGTCGAGCGTCTACGCGGAGGTGAGCAAAGCCTATTTATAGGATGATATATGGATGCTATCACATCTCAGCTAGCTGTACCAAATGCATCATGGATAGGACCTTTCTGAGGCTTCCATGATTTTAAAAAAAGTGTCTTTGGGTAGAAAACAAGCAATCTTGATTAGCATAGTTGAACTACACGTGCCCGGGGCTCGCCATTTTCTCAGGGAACTAACAATGCCCCTTTCTATTAGCTATTCTTCGCCAAACAGACGGCTGACGGTAGAGATCAATAATATGCGGCCTTGGCGGGCAAAAGTATCTGAGAATCTTAATTTATACATTGTGCATTGTTTGCTAGCTCTAATCAGGGCGAAGCATTTGGCACGGCAGCTGACCCTGGGCAGCTTGACCCTTTCATATCTGCAGTTGCCAAAAAAGGGCTTATTAAATCAAGAGAAATGTGGGGTGGCAAACCGGGCGAAGGAGAATATTCTATTTTTAGATGAGCACAATATTATTTCGCATACAAATCTCTTTGTTTGACTAACAGATATTGTTTGTGGTTTATTAGCAGCTTTGTTTACATTTTAGCGAAAACAAACTTGTAGCTATTGGCCATGAAGATATAAACACGTATATAAACTAATTTAAACTATAAATTTTATCCTGGAACTTAAATTCTACTTCCATTGAAATCCTATACTAGTTTATTTATGTTGCACAAATCGCCAGATTGTGCAATTACATGCAACAAGTATTTCGACAAGTCCCGAAAGCAATCAGAATTGGATTAGATGGTATATAGAGGGTTAATGTGCAGACAACTGAGGAGATTTATATGGTTTCCGCCGGCGAAGCCCGCATGATACGAGAAATTGATTTGCTTTCACGATTCAGGTCGATACTCTAGTCAGCGGCTCATTATTATGCGAAAGGCCTGCGAGTGCGCGACACTAATTTTTTAGTAATATTCCGGCAGTGAATCTAGTAAATTTTCCAGGAGCAGCGCCAGTTATATTCCGCACTTGCTTTCCATTACAGAAATTCCTTCAGCAGTCGGACAAGGATCAGAGCGGCAACGTGGGCTTTGCCGAGTTCCTGCACTACGTGCGGGAGCATGAGAAGAATCTGGTCCTGCAGTTCTCGCACCTAGATAAAAATCGCGATGGTGGGTAATTGATTAAACCTTAATTGGATTAGTTTCAATGAGTGAATTGTATTACAGGCAAAGTGGACTTGGAGGAGCTGATATCGGCGTTCAAGGACCTGGGCCTGGACATTGACTTGGACGAGGCCAGAAATCTGCTCACCAGGTGGGTTAATTAACCTCAACTCTCTCCTTGTGCACTTGTTGATATGCGTGACTTTCCTTGCAGAATGGACAAGGACGGCAGCCTGAACATTAGCTTTAACGAGTGGCGGGACTTCATGCTCTTGGCGCCCTCAACGGACATTCACGACTTGATTAAATTTTGGCGGCACTCTACTGTGAGTTTACTAGAGATACGTAGTGCAAGTTGCTGAATTCATATAACAGAGAGCAGTGGTTCTGCGAAGGTGTTCCACTGCCTCTCTGGATTAGTTTTCGTTCCATCGCGTTTGTTTTTAATATATCTATGTACACTAGTATACCTGTAGCTGTTTAACGTTAACTAATTGCCAACTTTTACCCTTCTTATCCCCTCGCCCATATCCAAAAACAAAATTAAACCAAAAAAACAAACACACACTTCACACACTAACTAACCAAAATGTCGAATGTAGTACCTACACCCACACTACTCCTGACTAACTGAGGAAGATCTGAAGGTACATATCCGTCAAGTTACATATTACGATTACCATTGATATTGTTGTAGACCCTCCCACGTAGAAGCAGGGCACTCGGGAACACATACGTACCAACGCCCGGACACTGTACACACCCATCACACCCCGTCACACCCACCGGGAAAAAAGGCTTTATCATCAGTCACATTCGCTAATCAGCCACTAGTTATATTGCCTGCATGCGTATTATCTCGTAGTATTTTACCTTCACCCGAGCGACCATTTTTCAAGGACCGGAGCGCCCAAGAGACGGAGCTTTAGCCATATCATATCATGTCCACTCTCTTAATCACTCTCTTTTTTTTTTTAGTCGGGACTGACGTAAACATTATGATTATTTCATCAGACTGTTTAAACGGTCGCTTTATGGGAAGTCCGTTTTTGATATCGTTCCGACCGTTTTCGAGATAATTTTCACATTGTCATAAAGATGCAGCAGTTTTCTTTACACAGCGAACAAGTTTCATGCTCAAAAGAGTAGAAATCCGTACAAATTTGATTATAATATACCATTTTTCAATAGTTATCCCTTCTATTTGCATTAGTGCATTTTATCTTAACGATCTTCAAGATTTAACAGCGTACCTGGAAACAAATTTGTGAATGCATTGCATGAGTAACCTTCTTCGTATTATCAGGTTTAATTAGTTAGTCGACTGATTCGTTCTTGGGCTTAATCATTAGACCCTTAATAAAGGGCCATGAATTAAAATTGAGTTACCAACTGTACCGAAAGTATAAGTACCATTGCTTTCTTTGTGCGTAATTAGATGAATTCGTTTGATAGTACATTATAATGTTGATAAGTTGCTGAATTTTGCTGAAGCTTTTTCCAAATATCACCGCATTGTATAATTTCTTTCGGTGTTCCGTGGCAGGTGACGATGTCATCGCTTTGTTGTCTGCGTAATCATTTTGTTTACTTTTATCTGTTTTTTTTTTTCGTTTCTGCTCACTGTCACTGTTGAATTCCACAATTTATATCAATCCCATGTAACTAACTGGAGAATCATATCAAATGAAGGCCCCACCAACAAAAAGTACTTGCCATTTAGATGAATCCCCCAAAATTTGTCGATCGTCTGGAACAACTTTTTAAAATTTCAGACTATCAGCTGCGGTTTTTTTCTTTGTTTTTTTTTCTTTTTTGCTTTGTGCAGACTCGAAATCTTAAGGTCAACCGGCTCCAGGAGATTGTTGCCAAGCCGACTTGGGGAGGCCCGTTTCTCGTCAGCCGGTTTCTTGGATCTAACTTAGTACTTACTACTGTCCGGCTAGACAGGTCCCGTTCCGGTTGCTATTTTTAGGAATCCCAACGAGCACACAGGTCCGCGGAATAGCAATCCTCTTGCATTAGGCTGATGAGCGAGTGAAAAGTGGGCAAATGCGAGGCCTGCGCACTAACTGGTGGGCTCTAATTAAGTTGCCAGCCAAACTATGATTGATTGCACGCACTTTCGCGGCGATAAGACCCTTGTACATACATATATGTATTTGCTTTGTGGTTAGCATGTTTGCGAAAAATTTGTACGCCAATTGCGCGCTGTAATCACTCTTGGCCAAAGTCCGCAGTCTAGAAGTTGTAACTGTCGCGCATTCGAGAACTCCAGAGGCAGCTGTAAGCAGTGATTGAGTTCGCCAGTGAGCTAACAAATTAAATATTGTATAAGTTTTAGGGGCAAAATAGTGTTATGGCTCTGTGCCTGCGATTTGACACGCAGTCAGCAGTTGGACAACTCAATTCCCCAAGTGGGCGGATGATACTTGCATGACTATCATCATATCGAGCAATTCAAGTGTTTCTGGGAATTGTGTTGTTCATTACTCGAGACATTGGCAATTTAATGCCGTTGGGGGGCTCGTTAAGTAGGCAATTGAGTAGCACGCCCGCTGCAGCCTAACCACATCTGTATTCATGAGACATCGTAAAACAATTCCAGCTGGTATAGGTATCAGTTGCAACTGGAACGAACGATCTCCGCCAGCGACAGGCCCTAAAAAATGGGTGTGTTTTGCGACTTTTTCTGCTCTTATCACGGGCCAATAGTCTAGAATCTTGTGGTCAGAGCTCAGTTTTCAGTGACCAGCTTGTTGTTTCGCCGATAAGAGTATGTCATTTCTATTTTGCGTTTCTATAATTTATATTTAATTTTAAACATGTTTTCTGTTGACGACACGCGAAAAGTTCCCCCGAACCTTTCGCTTTAATCAGAGACCTTATTTACACTTGTGACGTTTGCATGGTAATGAAGTGGAGCAAAAGTTTCCACCGCCTGTAAACAATTAAGATCACCTCCGTGGCGAGCGTCATCCAGGCGCGGAGGAGCTAATAAAGTCACACGCCCGTCATGTGGCTATCACTGGGTGGCAGACCCTCGAGATGATGGCGCTGGTCGCTCCGATCCGGTTTTGCCATGCGAAAAGTCGCTTTTTGATAAAGAATCGAAGCGTGTAAACAATAACAGGCAAATAAATGCCAAGAGTGTCTGGCCCATTGACCAAGGGTGTCGTTTATTAGCCACTTTTCGCGACCCATTGTTGTGATACCAAAACATGGAGTGTTTTTGCTCCAAGTTCCATAGGCTTGTTTATAATAATTCTGCAAATATGTGATCCATACTTCTCATGAAATCTTTCTTCAATGGAAATCTTTACAATGTATTTATAAAATAGCACATTTAAAAATACTTTCTGTAGCAAATACATCGGCTGTATTTGGTGGGTAGTCAAATACTTCAGTTAGGGTATCCATATCCTCGATACCTTTTTCCCAGAAAAGAGCGGGTAAAACCGTCGAGCGGAGTGGGAAATGCGTGTCAAGCAGGCCTAGGCAATGATAGCTAATTGGCAAGAAGCCGATTCTGGCTGGGATGGGGTGTAGTTTCCATGGTAGGGGTTGTTCAGAGGCCGCACGCGCGCTGCCCCATCGAAGTCGGTGGGGAAAAAGAGCGAGGGGCAGGCGCGAAAAGCACAGAGGTGTACTTTGCTCTCGGGAAGCTATATCGCGGAGCTTCGGCTGCGATCGCCGACGCTCTTTGGATTCGGATGCGGATTCGGGTTCAGTCTTCAGTCGGCTGGCTCCCGCGTTGGTTGTGCGCGCGTTATACCCTCTACACCCGAGAAACAAGCTAAAGGCCTTTTGCCTCTGGAGCGTAGTTATATAATTGAGCTCGAGCGCGACAAGTGTGAATGTGCACAATTGCAATCAAGCGAATCGAGCAAAGTCTGGCCGCTTTATTGGGCCACAGCATCAACAAGATAGTAGTGTATCTTGCGAAGTCAAGAAATCAAATCAAATAGCAGAGCCAAAGAGAACTGCATCATCACACATATTTTGTGACTGTAGTGACTGCGAGTGAAAGTTTGCAATTGTCAGTTTTGAACAGTGAAAGCCGCATACCGCTAAGATAGGCGGAAACGGAAACGCAAATCGCAGTTCGAGATCGGAAGTGAAACAGTGCAAACGCGACAAGATGCTGCGGAATAGCACCTACCAGTACAATCTGCCCGTAGATTACCATAATATTCAGCAAATGGCAGTCGCTGGCGACATGATGGAGGACTTCGTGGTCATATTTCGCGATATGATGGGACGGGTACGTTGCTGACAGGCCCTTTTTATGACCCTTTGTAGGCCAAAGTTCCCCCTTCGAGTCGATACATTATACTTTATGCGACCCAGTGCAGCGGAAGCTGACTCATTCGCCAGTTATTTGTTGTGATTATCTTATCGTTCGTGTGGTTTTTCCCTGGAACTTCAACGGGGATTGCCATAAGGCAGTCTCTGCTGGATGGGACTTACCCAATAATTCGGGGAAAGGGAAACAGTTTGATGTCAATAGAGTGGCAATATTAATGATCTCTTGGAGAAGCATTCCCTTTGCTTCGCTCTTACTTTAATGCCACACGTGTGTGCTATTTTCGCGCTACTTCCTCCCTGTTGTGCAACTAAAAATATACTTTAAAATGTCTGCGATTGAATTCCCATTCAACTTCTCGCAGCTGTTGCAATTGTTCGCTGCACTTGTGCACACTTACACAATGCTTTGTTTGGTGCCGCGTCGTGGTTTTGGTATTCGGTTTTTTAAGTTGCCCCATGGACGTTCAAGTCGCCTAGCAACAGACGTTCCCTCGCTGGCTGGCGGGCCAAAAGCCAGCTCCGTCGGGTGACGTGCTGATATGGAACCGGTCTGCTCTGCTCCCCTCCCCGAAATCGCCAACAGCAGGCAGACTTTAACTTTTACGATCGGCGAAGACGACATACTTTACTCAGAAACGCACACAAACACACATGGCACTTGGCCTAAGATTTGCGCTTCGCGTGGCTCTCACTCTTGTTTGCTCTCTCGTGAATTTGTGTACTTCTGCCAACTTGTTGCTAGGCGCCTGCAAACGTCATGGTTTTGTGCTCTTGGCCAACAGGGCGTATGTGTGTTAACGCGCCTCAGCATAATACATATGAGTGTAACAAGTATACGCACAGTGGGCGAGTGACTGACTCAGCGCCATGTGATTGACCCGCTCCCTCCTGCCTCGTTATCCACAATTTGGTCAAGCCCCCACAATTTGTGTGACGTGAGCACTTTTCTCTCTTCATGAACGTGTTGATATTTACATTACACTGATGTTTACTTTGAAACTTGCTGACGTCGGTTTGGGAGAACTCAACCCGCGTCAAGATCACCGCAACAAATTCTGCGGGCATGAGTCAAGTTCATCAAGTCGGTCGATGATCCACCCTACCTACATATATGCCTTGAAAAAAAACCCAGATATGGGACGGCGATGGCTTATAGCCTTGCTATCTGGCTTGATCGGCCATTCAAGCGCATTCGCCTTGAATTCATGTAAGTTCATTAGTCCAAGGCGTTTAAAAGCTTGTAAGTGGCTCTTTGTGATCCAAAGATTGCCCATTCATGGTTGCGGAAAAGCCAGGTTAATCGTTTGTTAAACTGTTTTCTTTGCCAACGAGAGAGTAGTCTCCTTTCAGGGTCATTTCCACGTTTGTGCGCCAAAATCACGGCTAACTTATAAATAGATCATTGTGTATAAAAAAAGCTCTTTCGCACTCATGTGACTCGTTGTTTATATATAATATATATATAATATGAGATCGGGAATGATAAATTCCATCAGTAATGACGTTGCATTAAAAGAGGCCAATTTACATTCCCACAATTTTCTGAATGGAAACCCCATGTGATTGCAAGTTGCTAATTGTGAGTGCAAACTGAAGTCGGTTTAAATGCTTAAGTACACTTAACCCATTCACTGAACTTATAGCCTTAAATTTGGCATCATTACCAGAGGTTAGAACTCGCATTCCGCGAGACTTCTCGAAATTGTCACCACCGTGTGTGAATGTGACAGACACGCCGAATGATTTGGCACATTTAAAGCGGATGTTTTCACCGGGAAACACTGGATATATCTTGCTCCGCTAAATAGATAAACAAATCACTTGGCTTCTGTTATTATTCGCATGTCTATTGTCCAAATTAGTTTCAATGACACCGGGCACAGGCCGTTTGGGGGGAAAAAGTGTAATAACCTTTTATGTTCGTCCTGAGGTTCTGGAAAATCACTTTATAACGCAGCAAGTGGGAATCAATCGGATTCAGTTGGATTTTTTGCTCGCACGAAAGCTTCGCACATCACAAGACTTGATAATTGTTATCAATATCAGACAGCTTTCCGGCTATCAGCGGCATTAATTCGATTTAAAGCCAAAAGCTGTGCAATTCATACGAAATCAAAAATAATATTTCACTTCATTCAGGCCCACTTGGCGTTAGTTTTTTAAGGAGAGAGAGCGAAAGATCCCTTAAATTGCACAACCAATTGGCGGCAGACAAAAGGCAGGCGAGCCAATTATAATTATTTTCGGGGTGGCGCACGTCTGAAGAAAAATCCGCAAATCGAGAAAATAAAGTACATGGTTGCGGCACGAACCAGATATACGTACATATGCAGCTGTGTCTATGTGTTCCTGCACGAATGGCAAAACTAATGTGAATGATATAACTTTTGTTTACGGCTCTGCATCGTTCTTTCTCGCCCGCTTCCGCAATTCTCACTGGGCATCGGGCGATGGGGATTTTAGTGGCGCGTGTGGATAGCCCAGTCCGCCCATCGCATCACATCACTCTTTTGCTTTTTCTGCATAAGCAACCAGCATTATTATTCAATATTACCGCACCTGGTTGCATTGTTTGTTTGGCAAATAGAGATAGCAGTCGGTGCTAAATTGGTTTGGAATTATGGCGCTGAAGGCTCTCAAAGAATTGGTTAACCTTGTGGAGGATGTCGAAGATTGTTGCCTCTCCGAGGAAGTAGTAGTTCACGTAAATGAATGCATACATATACTTTGTATTTACTTGCTAGAAGGAATGTAATCTTTAATCAGCTATGTTAAATCCCTTTTCCTTTAAAATAGACTAGCATAATCCTAGATCGCTATTCCAAAACACAAGTATTTTAATCGCTTACCTTTGGATTTTTGCAGTACCTCGACATTGGCGAGGATATGAACGTACCTGATGACTTCACACAGAAAGAGATGCAGACGGGCCTCTGGTGGCGACACTTGGTGGCCGGTGGCATAGCTGGAGCAGTTTCCCGAACGTGCACAGCGCCTCTGGACAGGATTAAAGTGTACTTGCAGGTGAGTCTACCTCGATACAGGAAACATTTCTCTTGAGATCTAAACCAACGAATTCTCCCAACCAGGTACAAACACAAAGAATGGGAATCTCAGAGTGTATGCACATCATGCTGAACGAGGGCGGATCGCGGAGCATGTGGCGAGGCAATGGCATCAATGTGTTGAAGATTGCCCCCGAAACGGCTTTCAAGTTCGCTGCCTACGAACAGATGAAGCGACTGATTCGCGGTGACGATGGCAGCCGCCAGATGAGCATCGTGGAGCGATTCTATGCGGGCGCAGCGGCAGGCGGAATTTCACAGACCATCATCTACCCCATGGAAGTATTAAAGACGCGCCTGGCGCTCCGGAGAACGGGACAGTACGCGGGCATTGCCGATGCGGCGGTCAAGATCTACAAGCAGGAAGGAGTGCGCAGCTTCTACCGTGGCTATGTACCGAACATCCTGGGTATTCTGCCCTACGCCGGCATCGATTTGGCGGTATATGAAACCCTCAAGAGGCGGTACATTGCCAATCACGACAACAACGAGCAGCCCAGCTTCCTGGTGCTCCTGGCGTGCGGCAGTACATCGAGCACACTCGGTCAGCTCTGCTCCTACCCGCTGGCCCTGGTGCGCACTCGGCTACAGGCACAAGGTGAGACTTTCATTCAGGGTCATAATGGATTCTATCGTAATGCTATAATAATTTTCCCATTTCCACTTGCAGCCGCGGAGACAATTGCCAATCAAAAGCGGAAAACGCAAATACCCCTGAAGAGCAGCGACGCGCACAGCGGCGAGGAGACGATGACGGGCCTGTTCCGCAAGATCGTGCGACAGGAGGGCCTGACGGGGCTGTACCGCGGCATAACGCCAAACTTCCTCAAGGTCCTGCCGGCGGTGTCCATCAGCTACGTGGTGTACGAGTATACGAGTCGCGCCCTGGGCATTAAGATGTCGTGAGATGTCTGTCCTAATCTCGCTCCAATCAAGTTAACTCGGCTCGGCCCGGCCACCTCGGCTGTGCGGCCCCGCTCTGCAGGGCGGATCGGGCTGCGGCCGGGAGTGCGGCTGGTGATCCGGCTGACGCTGTGCTCCATTTTGTATAGTAGTAGCGTTAGGTTAAGACGGCTCGGCGGTCGCCACTCGCTCTCTGCCGCAATGAGACAGTCTCGTGCTGCTTCTTTCCTTAAGTGTAAAGCAGGCCTCTTCCACGTTCTGGGTTATCCGTTTTAAGTTTTTATAGTTGAATTAGTTTTTGGTTATTTTCTTAAAATATAAAATAAGTGATACTATGGCTAATTTATTTATAAACCAAACGCAAAGGAGAAAATGCAACATTGTGGCGTGTGCTAATCCAAAAACATTTCTTAGGCCATCAATCCTGCGACCTACAAGTAGGTTTAGGCCACTCTATCTCTTAAGAGCTAATTTATTTACAATTGTACGTAGGCCACCTTTGTTGAGGGCCATCGCTCTCAGTGAACTGCTAAAAACACATACCAAAAAAAAAAAAAGGAAACCGGATTCGAAGAGTTTCACGGGTTTTTAGTTCGTCCCATCCGACTGCTTTCGAAAGCGAATTAGCTTAGCGTAAGTCAGAGTGAGCCAGGCAGGCGGATTGCAAGGGGAATCAGGTATCTGAAATCGAGGGATAGACAGACGGATGGATACGGATACTCGGCAGCGTTTAAGCTTAAACACAAAAGACATTAAAACTCCGATGTACTCGTCTCGTTTTTGCTTAGATTAATCGATTACAAAAAATAATGAGAAACACTTAACGTTTACAATGTGATGATAATAGTTTATAATATACACATATACATACATATAACTATACCCATACCTACTAAAATACCGACTTGTAAGCTTCAATCAGCTGTCGCAGTCTCTTGAGCAAGTTCGGCGGCGAGGCTGAAAACTTTGTAGCATTTTATTTGTTAAGTTTAGTAACACTTTCTCTTAGATCGTATTGCAATTGAAGCCAACGAGATTAATTGTGACGAAAGCTAACAAACAAACAAAACAAAACCAACACAATACCCATACACCATGTAATTTATTTGATATATCATGTGAATCTGAATGCGATCGCAAAACCGACCAATCATAAGTTCAATCCTATTTTATATACACCCTGTAATGGTTCTGAATTTAAAAGCATATGTATAATTTGTACCCTACTCTTAATTAGTCAAATTGAATTTTGTACGACTGTAGTGAAAATAATGACTTTTTAAGTATGATTTATCACTATCCCAAAAAACAAAAAAAAAAAAAACGCTTCACCACAGCACCGCATTTTTAAGAAGTCAAAACCACTTGAATCATTTGACTTGATCTTTAAAAATCACGCAATCATTATTCGAGTAAATAAATACAAAGTTTAAAATGAAATCTGCCGCAAAATTTGTTTATAATTTATTAGTCTTATGTTTTTACTTCCCACAGGATATTCTTATATACTTTCTGATAATTATAAGTTTATTCTCTGCATTTTGACATTATGGCGAACCAAAATTAATGAGTGTCACGCAAAAATGTTACACAAAATATACTCTTCAACTTAATTAAGGTCTTTCCAAGATGATAAACTGATAAACAATGGTTGACAAAGTCTAGTCCATGAGCAAATATAAATATTAATGAGAGTTTGAAATCAACTTGAGTATTTTCCACGCGATGAAAATATACTTAACATATTTAACTACGAATATATATACATAACTACAAATACTCTGATATACATATTGTTATATTTTTGTACGTTTAGCTAATTTTTAAATAAATTATTTAATGTGATTTATAAGCCCGATTCCAGTTACAAATAAAATGCGAATTATTACAACTGATCGCTTGCATTTTAAGTGGAAATAAAGTTAATAACTATATAGTGTCAAAGTCGAAACCAATGTAAATATTTCTATTTATTTCGAAAATCAATAAATTCTTCAAAAAAGTATCGAAAGTGAACCAGTACTAGTTCGGAACTCAATACCGCATATTTATAATGCGCCGCCGAACTGAAAGATCGGTGCTATTTTTGGAGCAGGAACGTCCGCCAGCTGTTTCCAATACTCAGCGGTTTCAGTGTGGTGATCAGAAAACGCGGACGATTCCCACATCTTCAGCCGTTGCACCGAAAATCTGAATTAGATTTTACATAATTTGGAGTCCAAATGGAGTTCGACGCCACGTACCACGAGATCTGCTCCGCGCAGACGGTCCAGTCGGAGAGGAGGGGATTCTTCAACGAGTTCTGCGTGGACGTGCGGGATGCATGTGGCGACAAGTGGCTGCGCAACTACTTTGGCAAACTGAAGTCCAATGCAGCCAGAGTTCTGTCCATCTTCAGCGATCGCGAGGTGTGCGATCCTGTGCTGGGTGTCCTGGAGCATGTGCAGCCGGTGTTCAAGCAGAAGGATGCCCTCTTCTCGGCCCAGCGACGAGCCCAGGCGGATAAGCTCTACCTGATGAGCGGAAGTGGCGAGGGCGAGGAGAGCAGGGAGCTGCTGCAGCAGGCTCTCATGGCCGCCAATCTGGCCGTGATGCGGGCTCCCGACCGCAATGCAGATCCTGTCCTCGATGAGGGCCTCACCTTGGCACTGGCCTACAGATCGAGGGCTTCCATACTGATCCGCTTGGGCGAAGGGGAGGCGGCATTGAATGACCTCAAGCTGGCCATCAACTTTGGACTGGAGCTCAAGTCCAGTGTGGATTATTACTTGAAGATGGCCAAAGCCTATGCAGGTGGGTCAGCCAGGAGCAAACCGATGGTATCATGCTTATGGAAAACCTTTTATTTTCAGTCATGGGGGAACCTGCCCGCGCTGAGATCTCTCTGAAGATAGCCGAGAAGATGCCTGGCTGTGATGCCACCCACATCGCACTGTGCCGCAAGGAAATATCTGCTGCAAAGCCGAAGCCCAAGGAAGCCACCTCGGAGCAGGTGCCACAACTGGCACATGGCGAGAGTGCCGAACTAGTTGGTGCGTCTAAGGTGGTGAGGCTGGTGGAGACCAAGGACAAGGGTCGTTTTGTGGTGGCCAACGAGGGTCTGAGAACCGGTGATGTTCTGCTCTGCGAGGAGCCAGTGGCCGCCTGTTTGGAGCCCACTTACTTCGGCACTCATTGTCATCATTGCTTCAAGAGGTCAGGGACTTATAACCTTTGGTGTAGCTGTACATAATTCCTATAAATTTCAGGCTGCGCACGCCGGTTTCCTGTCTCCACTGCTCGGGAATCGCCTTCTGCTCCGCCCAGTGCATGGGCGAGGCCTGCTCCAGTTACCATCGCTTCGAGTGCGAGTACATGGATCTGATGATCGGCTCTGGCATGTCCATCCTGTGCTTCATCGCGTTGCGCATCTTCACACAGGCGCCCAGCTTGGAGCAGGGCTTGGCCACCGCCAATCTGCTCTTCGAGCACTTGTGCTCCCACGAGGAGGATCGACAGCCGGATGACTACTTGCGGCGAGCTCTGATGTCTGGCTTCCTGTTGCGCATTCTCCAGAAGTCGCTGTACTTCGGACGTCGCAAGACTGAGGGCGTCAATCCCACTGCGGTGGAGCTGCAGGTGGCCACCGCTTTGCTGGGCCTGCTGCAGGTGCTCCAGTATAATGCCCACCAGATCTATCAAACCCAAGTGACCGAGGAGCATCGCTTCGACGGCAGTAAGACGGTGAATCTGGCCGCAGGCCTCTATGGTACTGGTTCCTACTTCAATCACGAGTGCTGGCCCAGGTGGGTTTTATTATTTTAAATATTATAGAGATCATTAAGGATCTTCTTTTAATTTAAGCACCGCTTGTCATTTTGTTGGTAAGAAGCTGGTCCTCACAGCCACCAGGCCGCATCGTGCCAATGAATTGGTGGCCGTGAACTACGGACCCATTTTCATCAAAAACAACTTGAAGGAGAGACAGCGATCCCTGCGAGGACGCTACTCCTTCAGCTGCAACTGCATGGCCTGCCAGGAGAACTGGCCACTGCTCCAGAAACTGGACAAGCAAGTGCGATTCTGGTGGGTACTAGCCTCGCTATCAAACGATATACTATAACATCTTTCATTATTAAAGGTGCACCTCAGCCAACTGCTCTAATTTGCTCAAGTTCCCCAAGGACTTGGCGAAGGATGTGCGTTGTCCTCGCTGCCGCAAGAACATCTCACTCAAGGAGAGCGTAGCCAAGATGATCAAGATCGAGGAGCTGTATCGAGAGGCTGCGCGGGCCATGGAGGCCCAGAAGACCGGGGAGGCCATAGAACTTTTCAAGGAGGCGCTCGAGATGTTCTTCCACGTGGCTGCACTGCCTCACAAGGACACCATAGTGGCGCAGCAGTCGCTCCATAAGTGTTTGTTCGATACTGGCACCACATTTAAAAAGTAGGGGAAATGAACGAAGAACTAGTTAATGACTTGTGCACATGTATTATTAAATCGTTTTTTCTACTTGAATGCAAATTAAATTTCATTTTAATGATGTAGTTCATTGGTGTAAATGTAATTTTTAAAATTGCCCGCATTTCTCATTACTGAAATCGAATTGGAATCTTTACCCGGAATTTTCCGATTGAAATGTTTTCAAAATAACAGAGCTCTGTAAATGCAGCGCTGTTAAGTGTCTGTTAATGGAAACGAATGCTTGTGGTATTTTTTAAATGTACGGCCACACTGCAGCCGACTTGTTTTGAAATTTATTTGGTTTTGTTTTTCCGGCTAAAATGTTTAAAAAACTCAAGCCAGGTGAAAGTGAGGAGGATGTCCTGCGAATGGCAGCAGAGTTCAATGCAGAGCGAGCGAAGGATCCCAATTTCCAGCCTGCAGCGGCTTTTGTGCGCATGGATAAAGGTGCGTCCAGGTTCCCTCGTCTTACTAAAGATTTATAAAGTATAGTTGTTTTTGATTCTTTTTACTAATGTAGCTCCTAAAAAGTCCATGTTTGCACAAAGGCGAGAGCAGGCAAAATTGGGACGTGTTACTTCTACTACGGCAAAAAACGAGGAGCAAATTCAACCAGTGCACAAAATAATCATCCCAGAGATTCCAACAAGTGTCTCAAAAGAACGTGGAACGCATGTCAGCCAAGTTCTTCTCGATGAAATCCAGGAAAACATTCTGGGCGATGTGAAGGGCAGCAAGATGGATCCAAATTCCCTAGGCAATGTGCTGGGCGAATTGGTAGAAAGAACTAAAGGAACCAGGAGATCTGCCCTCCCAGATTCCAAAAAGGTATTATTGTATGCTTAAATTGTTTGGTCTATACATATTAATAAATTTTCTTATGGTTTTAGGTTGATTCCGGCAAGCCGCTTAGCATTTTCGCCAAAAAACTTTTAGGTGCTAAGTCTGTAAATGAAGAAAAATCAAAGAAAGAGTCGGATTCTCCAAGAAATGACACAAGTTCCATAATAAAAGATGCTAAACTGGGAAAGGAACTGCATCAGGAAAACCTAAATGTACTCAATCAAATGAATGAACAAGATATTTTGGTAGAGAAAGAAAGATTGCTGGCTTCTTTGGGTAAATGAGTGTTTTTCCGTAAAAAGTTATTTCTCTTATATTGTAAATATTGCTTTGCAGATCCTTCGTTGATAGCTTTGTTGTCGAAGAAACGCCAAGCCACGCCGAATTCCAAGCCGCCCAACCCAAATTCACCAAAGATTATAGAAGCACCACCCATGCCCACCCAGTCTACAAGAGCCCAAGATCCACAAATTTCTTCTTTAACCGATGGCAATCCAGCAATTGAGCTATTGCAAGAGAGCGATAAAGGAAATTGGGTTAATTTCAATCTCGTCGAGGAGCATAAATTGGCGTGGATGCGGGATATTCCCGCCAAGATAAGTGAATTGAAGCCTGGAGAGCAGTTCAATGCTCGTTTTGATTGGAAAGGTGTGCTCCTGCCTCACACGCTCAAGGATCAGGATGCATCGAAGCAAATCGATGAGCGAGAACTTTATTTACACGGCGAGGAGGCAGATCGACCTGGCTACGCACTACAAGAGCTGTTTCGATTAGCCAGGTGAGCATCGGATAGACAAATATTTGCCAGATAAGTTCGTTTAAAATTGGTCTCCCGCTTCACTTTTTAGATCCACCGTCTTACAGCAAAGACTATCTGCCTTTGGAGCCATAGCTGGGATCTTTAGCATCTATAACCAGGGATTCTATGATCAAGTCTTGTCTCTTCCCATATCAAAAATATTCTTTTTGCTGCGTTTTGGGCTCGATGACAATGCACCTGCACAACTTGAGGTTGTAAGCCGAGCTCTATCCAACCTGTTCTATAACGAAACCGACGAAGTGCTTCTCGATCATGTTCAAGACAATGCCTACTGTCATTGGCAACCAACCTTAGAGGTTTTGGGGAACGGCAGTGATGGCAAAGGGGAAGATACAGATACCAACTCCATAGCATTCCTGCAGCGTTACATGAAGCTACTGACCACCAGTAAATCTGTGCGTGCAGAAGTGGATGATGATGAATCGGAGAGTCGCACGTCCATGGATGACTTTCAACTGGCTGAAACAGATCTCATGGACTGCCTGCTTAGAACAAATATATTGCAAAGAATTCGGTAAGCAGTGAAATTTCTTAGAGCTACAGCTACTTCTAATAATACACCTGTTTTTAGCTTCATCTTGGACTCTGTGAAACCAGATAATAGCACTGTAGAGTCCTGCCTGAAATTACTTATAAGGATAGCTCGTACAAGTACCAAAGTGGCTCGTCAGCTGGCCAATGAAAGCCATCTTTTAGATACACTCTTTAAACATTTTCTACCCTCTTCGAGCGGAAGCAATCAGTTTTATGGCCAGCCGCAAGTTCTATTTCTAAAACTAATTCGAGTGTTGACTTGCCAACACCTTGATATAGCTAAAGGTATTTCCAAAGGAGTCCTGATTGGGCGACTTCAACAATACCTGTTCCTTCAAGACAATAAGGTTTGTATGAGTTTGCTTTTGTGAAAGTGATTTTATTGATGGTGGTCTCTTTGGTAGGTCCAGATGGTGCGCGTTCAGATCGAGGCACTGCGCATCCTGCGCTGTTTGCTGCTCTTGGGAATCGTGGATCGGGATATATTCAGGTTGGTTATCACTACCCAATAAGCACTATTATCTCTTCCCATATGAATTTTCCGTTTACAGCGATGTAGCACTTGACGGTTTCATAAGCGGTTTCACAGCCATCTTTTCCCTCTGAAAGGAGATACATTTTAATCTATTCAAATTGTTAAAAACACTTTACATACTCTGAGTTCCACACGAATCGACCAATCCGTTAATAGTTTTGTGTATTTCCTCGGGTAAAACCTCCAACAGAGCTTCCAAGTGCATGATGTTTTGTGAATCAATCTATAGGGAAAGTAATTTTTCATTATTTGGAAATTATTCCAATTTTTGTAAGGTTCACCAACCAATCCGAACATATCAAACATGCAGTAGAGAAAGCACTTGATCTCAGGATCTGTGGGTAGTATTCTATTTTTCACCGACTTGTCAATCATCTCTGTAGTGCAGTGTATTTAAACCATTTTGTTTTAAGTAACAAAAAAAAGTCACTTACCTACAGAAGCTCCTGTCTGATTTAAACATCGTATTCGCAGTTTTCTCACCTGCTTTATGATCGTAGGATTAATTTCCACCTATTAACAGGCACAACAACTAAATTAATTTTCAAATTATTGCGTGGCAGAAAATACTTACGCCTTGATTACCAGGAATTAAATCATATAGTATGAGTAGTGCTAGAAGAAGAAGACTAAAATGCCTTGCAGCCATTTTTGCTTCTGCCCAAAAATTGCTAAAGTTCAACTGAGCGTTTTTTAGGCTGCGCCTCATTTTTATAGCCAAACGAAGTAGGAATAATAACTATGATTTTGGATAATTTATAGACAGTTCCTGCCCGCGCTGCGACAGCTACTGGACTGGCATGGCAATCACTGCGCTTTCGATGGAGTGGGCGGATCCGGGCTGGTGCGCCAACACGCAGCCGCCCTGCTGGTCGCACTGGTGGCCAGTGGCGAGAGCGGAGCATGCGACGTCGAGGGACAGAAGCTGCTCGTGGAGCCGCTTAACAACTGCTGCTGCGGCTGGATGCATGCTGCTTCCCGCGTTGCGAAGATCAAAGATGTAAGTGCCTAAATATTCATTCTGCTATGATAAACTAAAATTTCTAACAACAATCTGTATTTCTAGTTCAGCCAGATGACGCTTCTGAGCGCTGCTCTGTACGCTGTAGGCTGGTTTTCTCGGAACAGCTTGTTGGGAACCACCAGTTTATTGCCTTTTCTGCGCAGCATACTTCCGAAATTTGTGCAATCCAGCGGATTTATAGCTTGCGTACATGACCTAGTGTACGTTGATCGTGCAAGACCTCAAGTCACACCTAATTTAATTGCTATATTCCAGCAAGGGCTCCATAATGCTGAGACGCCCCATCGATCGGCGCCACGTGCATGCGGCGTTGCCTAACGTGGGCGCAGTGCTGATGCACGACTACGGGCCGCAGTTGGTTGTCAGTGAGACGTATCCGGTGCACCTGTTGAGTAACCTGTGGGCCCTGCTTGCCGTTTCGCTGGAGAGCGGCGAGAAACCATTGCTCGCGGCGCTAATACAACCGGCGGTGCTCGAGCCTCTGGCCGAATATCTGCGCCAGCTGAGCACCCAGCTGAATCGCGTCCTGGCCACCAACTTCTTTGCCCGCAGCGAGTTGAGATTAATCCATCAGCTGCTTACAACAGATGGAATCGAGATCTATCTGGAGCGACAGCAGATGCTGCAGTTGGTGTACAATTACCTATGCTGCCTGTCCACTGCCCATGCCACGCAGATCAAAAGCGTCTTTGAGCGCTTCATTTTCAATGGCGACTTTGTCAAATTGGACGAATCTAGTCTGAAACTGCTGCAGCAATCGTGTCTGGAGATGGTGTATCCCCACATCATAGCTGTAAGTATTTCTATCCTCAATTTAAGTCTCATAATGTAGATATGGCATTATATATTCGTGGCTCCTTGCTCGATTGAAGAAAAATTTAATTTTCACTATCTTCTTTTTAACAACTTGGAAGCACTTCACGTAATAAATTAAAGTAAAATAGAAAACAAACCACAAGCGTCAACAGACTCAGGAGTAGAATTAAGTAAAAAAGATAACAGACTTATGAAATCGACTGACTTGCAATTTCAATTTCCCAGCTCGGAGCCGACGTCATACAATGGCACATTTTCAATGCATATTTATTGATTTTTTGACTTCTTCAAACAGGACAACTCGGAGCCGTCGCTATCCTTGAGCTACACACAAGCGCCTATCCTGCCCGCGGACTGGCCCTTCTTTCAGCTCCGGGTTATCCTCAGCAATTACTTGCAAAATGTGCAGCAGCGTCCAGCGGCTATACACTCAGGTGAGGATGCTTACTTCCAACTTTGCTTTTCTTGGGGATAAATAATGTTTTCTTTTTCCTTTTTTTCTTCTTCTGCCTATTGAACAGAAAACCAGGTGGTCCGCATGACGTTGACTTTCGTTCGGCAGTTGGAACGAGAGGGACTGCAGATTGTTAGCCCGCTGGAAAAGCTTATGTATCTGATGATAGCCTTCATGGGCCCGGACTCGCAGTTCCTGGCTCCTGATTTGCATGAGCTGCTTCGTGATTGCCTGATGGATTTCTACAGGGAGAATGCAGGCCATGTATTCGACTTTGATGCAGAACTTGTGGATAAGGCGAGATTTGAACCGCTCTACTATCTGTTTGTGGAACACTTTGAGGCGGCCAGCTATGGTGATGAACTGTTCAGTTCTCTGGTGCTGGTGCCTCTGGCACAGAAATATGATAATAAGTGGCGAAGGCGTCTTTGGTCGGAGCATGTTCAGGCTGTGCGTTTCATAAACTGTGATGAAGCTTTGGTAAGTGCAAAAGGCATTAATTTGAAATGAATGTGAACTGAATATCGGTTTGATTTTCCTTCTGCAGCTAATGGGAGGACTGTCTGCGTATTTGGAGCCCGTGGAGGAGGAGCCTTCTTTGGTGAAGCTGTACGGCGATGCATTGGCACAAAAGATGGTTCGTCCTGGCAGCATTGCCTATCGAATAGCCCAGCACCACTTCAACCACTCCACGTCGGTGCATAAAGCCACATTGTTTTCATAATCTGAACATTAATTTTTGATAGGAGCTCTTCACGAAACTGCGATAAACGCACTTAATTTCGGAATCCAAAGTCGTTTTCATGTGACAATACACTATTTATAAAGCAAGCTGATTTGGGTTTATCTGCTCCCTGTTTCAAGTGCTACCTCGCAGTTACTTTGAGTTAAGTCCATTCAACTGTTGGGTAAATTTGTGTCTTTAGCATATACCTCCTCTTTTGTACACCATATATTTTCCTAGCTTAAGAGATAGTTCCCGTTGAATGCATAGCTAATTACTGGGAATTCCACAGCAGGCTGGTCGTTTATCAAATATTGCACTGCATTTTGGCTAAGGCAAATAATTACATTTTCGGATAGAGAACAACTCCTAGGTTGTGTAACCGTGCTTTTTGGGCTAATTACGATGGGCCAACGAAAACTGCGTGTGACAGGCCAACGGTGCAGAGCATTTTGCTATCGCACTCAATTAATTAACATCGTTTGACTTATTGACACATGGGCCACGACAACTTGCCTCCTCCTTGCGGCTTCGCAGTCGTAAGCTTTGACGGCTGATAAAATGTATGTAATTAAAATGAACACAATTGGAGGGTCCAGTGCTAATTAAATCATTTGATCTAAGTACTCGTGCATGTTGATTTTTCTCCATTTTCCTAAGCACATATGTATGTATATGCCTTGGCGAATGACTTGTCACGGGGCTTTCGTTTGACACATGGCGTATGCGCAACATTAGGCCACATAATTCAACTTTCGCATGATTTACACCCATCAAAATCGAAGAATTCAGCACCGCGAGGCGTTGGTCTATGAGTGTTTATGTGATAATTGGCTTTAAATGGCCGCTAATTATTTTATAACTGCGGGGTGTTAGCGAACTCCGTAAATATTTGCGCAGACCTCATAAATTTAAGCAACGCTAATAGGTTAAGTCAACTGAAATTAAATTTCGATCGAATGGTCTATTAATAGCCAGTTCAAACTTGATTGCCACTTGAAAATGATACGGAAAGTGGTGCATAGATACACGATTTCAAAGCTAATTGCATTGCTATCGCCGACTCTTTGAAAATTAATTACTTCTTAATTGGCAAAGAATAGCTTTTTGGCTTATAATGGAATTTTGTAAACCAAAATTGGGCGCGTTGCTGTATGACCCGACTTTTTAAACTTTCGAGAGGATTCTAGAGCACTTATATATTTATAGATATTTTTGAAAATAAATTTTTTAAATGGCGTTTGCCTTGCACCACAAAATCAATAAAGTGGGCCAATGGTTTTTGTGATACGCAGCCGAGGTCCCAGCAGAGTTACATTTGCCCACTTGGCGGTTTGTCGGCCAAATTCCCAGATATTTGTGTATGTTCGACGGTATCCGGAGTCGCCCCTTATCTCTGATAAAAACATTCGAAACGGTAGATAGCGAGCTCCCAATTATGGGAGGCACTCAATATGACTGTGCCGGCTAATGAAAACCTATTGAGCACAGTTGGTGTTCATCGCGTCCAAATATTTGCATTGCATGCACTTGACCAAGAAACCAGTTCTGATTGCTGCCTGCCTCTTGGGAATCCCCCAATTGTCAGCGGGTTCCTTGGCAAAATATTTGCGCCCCTTCATCGCCAGCTAAGCGAAGCTGTGGAAAAAGTCATATCTGTCACTTGTGTTTGCCAGCAGCTGGTAAATATTTAAAATAAGTCGCGGCGGAAACACATATGTCATTTTTGAAAAATTACTTTTTGAGTCTTTCGTTCAATAGGCACTTTTCTGTTCGCCAAGTTGAGATTCGTAAGTGATTCATGGCAGTTTAATGTCTTTTGGCTATTTACAAATATCAAAACCTTTAAAATTATGAAAGGTGTAATATTTATATAATCAATATATAAGCACCTTAATGGAAAGTATAAGAGGAAGTTTAAGAAGTATTGTATTAAACATTTTGTGTGCAACCCTTCTAAAACTGTACTAATTATTTTTCTAACGGTGATTAACTTGAATTTTCACCGGCTGCAGCGTATCTAAATGTAAACACACAACTCGCTGGCCTGAGTCATATTTCAACTCATTCAGATGACATGCAGTTTCGGATACGGATGTTTCCAACACTCGTAGGGGTGCAAAAGCCACCACCAAGGTAACCCCGAGTCAGCTATCTGAATCTCACAGAAACCAAGCCATGGCCATGGAAGCCAAACTCACTCAACACAACTTCAGTTGCGCGCGTGTGTGAAATGGAATTTTTATGCCGAACATTTGGGCAACTTGGGTTCGTTCGATCTTCCTATATATGTACATATATAGCTTATATATCTACCCTATATACCATATAGCTCATTATGCTGTCGGTTGGTTTGGTGCCTCGCGAGGCATATTTGTTTGTTCGCCGCACTCGAGCGAACGCAGAACCGAATTCGCCGCAATCGCTTCTGATATTTTGTGGCGATCGCCGCCCGAGTTTGCCTCAGTCAGTCGTCGACTCTCTGCACGTGCGTTTGGATAGCTATAGCCATAGCTCCTCATCGGAATCGGAATCGGAATAGGAATCGGAATCGTTTGTCGGATCAGCTGCCACGTTTTGAACTCGAAGTAAGAGCAGGCAGCGATCGTTTATTTTCGGTGCTGGATGTTTATTTTCGAAAACGCGCCCTTTTAGAGGCAAGTGTTGAAGTGTTCAAGTATCTGCAAGATACCACAAGTATCTGAAAGATAAAAGCGTGCAAGCTGCAATAGAATCTGAACGTTTGAGTAGCTGCAAGGCTGAAACATATTACAATATTCCCAAAAGATACAAAAGTATCTAAGTATCTGTCAGATACAAAGCAGAGCTTTGTACCGTATCTACTGGTCCGCCTAGTGAACCCGTCGTAGACTGCTGCTCATCCTACTGGAACACAATTAATTGGCTTGAAAAAGCGTTTTGCAGTGCAAGAAAGCGAAACATCGTCTAAATTTCATATTGTGTATGCAATAAGCCTTCTCGCCCATCTGAAGAAGTGTGTGTGTGTGTGTGTGAAAGCCAATCAAGTGCCCTTCTGAACAAACCGAATTTGTTGTTGTTTCGGTGCAAAAGTGCTTTTGTGGAATTTTAAGTGGGTGGCTTGTGGCTCGCATTTGGATATCAGCCGTATCTCAAGTGCTGCCCAGTTCGTGCTCATGGATTGCAAGCTCAAGGCAGCGCAGATAATAAAATAATTATTTGTCATACCCATAAGTGAGCTTTGTTTTCTTCGCATTCCCTCACTTCCTTTTCGAATCTATTGCGGGTAAATATATCTAGTATTTACCAAAGTGAACTACATAGTGTGCGTGTTGCAGTGATAATTTTTGCATTAATTGCTGCAAATTCAAAGTTCATAGAAAAAACTATCAATTACCTGCCTGCCAGTTGGATATTAATTTAGTGCGTTTCGGTGAGTTCGATAAGCGGCAAATCGTATTTAATACTTTTCCGTTGAATTTGACTGCGGCTTTTTTGGCCAGCTGTGTTGGCTTTGTACATACATACATTTGTACATAAATATATACTTATGACGAGTGAGCGAAGCTGGATATCTTTTGTATACCTGCACCCTGCAGTAAATTAATAACCACACATGCCCAGCGGCGGTGAATTTCTTTTAAAAGCCCTTAACAAGAAGGGTTCCATTGTTTCAATAGGCTACTTTTTGAACTCTCCAGTTAAAAATATCTTAGAGATGCTTTCCAAGTATCCATTTTTTCAGCCTCTTTGCGAGCGATTGCCATGCACTTGAACTTGAAAGCCAGTTTACCTGTTTTTCCGGGTCCGGTCTCGTCTATCTTTGGCAAATGCTCTCCAGTTCATCTCCATTTATCTGTGCCACTAAATGGGGCAATAAATTCAGCGGTGCATTTGTCTGTCTTCTTGAAATTCTATGACGACAATCTGGAAGACGCTACACTAGAATCATTCAGCGTTCAGGATTGCGGTCAGTTGTCATTTGCTGCAGTGCGCTGGCATATCTGGTTGCATATCTGCAGTTGCTAGCATATGCTATTTAAGAGCTAAGAGTCACATTATATCTGAAAACTGTCAGAAATTCATAAAGCAGCAGAAGAGGAATAATATTTCTTTAATTTATACATTTCTAAAAATACTTTTCCTCCTAAAATTTCTAAAAAATGATTATTGGGAATCATTTCCCGTATTATTTCAATGTCGCTACTGATATATTAATTATAAATGCTTAATTTATTAATTCATATTTAAAGTAGTTAAATATTTATTTAAGTTTGGCCACTTTGTGTTTGTGAAGTGCCATATAAAATTCCACAACATTAAACTTGAAGTGCTTGTAAAAAATGTTCATAATTTCCATCATTTTTTCACATAAGCAATCATTGCCTTTCAAGTGGCTTTTCAAATCCATTTTAATTTCAAAAAGAAATTCAATTATAATTGCTCTAAAAACTGCATGTTGTAGTGAAAGTGAGCAACACACCAATGGTTTACGATTATAAGCTGGCCAACTGTAATCGAGCAAAAAAGAATCAATCACAGATATTAAATTCTTTTTAATTTAATAGGCCAATAATAATAAAATTGAACTTCTTGAAAAAATACATAAATTAAATTTATTTTAAAGCCTTGGCTAAGGTAAATACTTCGAAGTTGGAAAATTAAATTTTTAAATATTTAATAGTTAATCAAAATGAAACGTCCATGAAACTCGACATTTGGACAAACAGAATACAGATTCATTTGAGTGTTTTTCAAAAGATAGTATTCATTGGTATTCAAATCTTTTGGGTTAATGTTGTTGGAAATATGTTTTTCTATAGGATTGCATAACTTTTGAAGCTACTCAAGTAAAAAAGAACCCTGTAGAAACAAAATGCAGCTGCATATAATTGGCCTCAAGTGCGCCTGGCAACAGAAACCCAGATCCTGGGGTTGCACTCCTTCCACCCCGAAAGACCGATCATCGATCGACATTGTTTATGGGGTGGCATTTGAAGGTCGTGGCCCATCTTCGAGTATACCAACATAGAAAACGAACTGGATGCCATGGAGCTCAACTGGTTTGAGCTGTCGCAGTGCATATGTGAACCGAGCACATGCCTCGATTAACTTGTCCATTTGCCAAGCCATTGACACACCGACCGGCTAATGGAAATGCAACTCAAATTGTCACTGCTCCCCCTAATGATTCTCGACCGACTTCTGAGGCTGACTGCGGTGGAGCGGCTGGGGGTCGTCGGATTTGCGGCTCAACTGGCGCCAAAGCCGCCTGATCCCCAAGCTTTGCCTGTCAGCCATGGACAATAGGCACTCGGCTACAGCACGTCGCACCCAGTGGCAAAAAGTCCGGAGAAAGTCAGACAGATAGATGGACGGACAACGAACCGGAGATCACAACAGAACGCAACGCAATGGCGAACAAATATACTAATAAATCATTGACCTTGCGAACCTTGACAAAGGCGGTCGACCAGAAAGTGCACGGCTGCCATTTGGTGAATAGACTGATGCGAGGCACTCAAAAGAATGGAATATATCATGGAATTTAAAAAAAAAAATATTTCAAAATTTATGTAAAACAATAAAAAATCTCAAAAGAGGCACTTGTTCTATTGCCACTTTGAGCTATCTTCTTAAATAAGAACTCTTGCTTCTAGACTTCTTTCGTCAATCCAATCAATATTTCATCCATAAGATATTCACATATAAACTTAAATAAGAATTTATAAACAAACTCGATTGCCCAAGAAGCACACGATGAAGACTATATATTATATATCATAAATATACGAGCACTCTTGCCAAAATGAATACTCGATGAGCATGTTCAAGATAAAAAACTGCGTGCTAGAAAACAAAGAAAATATCTTGAAGATACAAAGGAAGTATCTGTGCGCTGCCATAGAATCTTTTGTTTTCAATACTTTCATATTTCTAGCTTCTCACAACATACTGTCAGAGACATAAAAGATTAAATTGAAAGTATTAGTATCTTTTCGATTGTTTTATGTATCTATGGGGCTTTCTGGAATTTCTCGCAGTGCACTGAGAAATTGCAGACCACGGCGGAAATGGGAATGGAAATGTGAATGGGAACGGGATTAGGTGTGGGTATGGGTATGTGTATGCGACTGAGAATAAGAATGAGAATGATGGGCTGCCTGGGCTACGGTTGAAAATTATGCAAATCACAGCGCCAAGTCACGAAATTCACGAGTTGCGGTGCAATCGCCAAGTCGCCAAGTTGCCAAGTAGCCAAGTAGCCACCGCGTTGACAATTTTCACCTTTCGCCTTTTTGTCTTTGCAGCGATTTAATGGAGATTTACGGCAATTGACGGAGCGATTCATGCCGAGATAGCGATTCCGTGGGCGTGTGTCCAGCGTCCAGCGAGATGTGTACTTTTGCGTAAGAAATCCGCGAATCAAAGTGATGTGATGCCCAGTCCATCTTCCATTCCGCGGAATGTAATTCATAAGTTGAACACTCCCACAATTAATAGGAATTAGCCATCCAGCAGTACAGAAATACCCCGTGTGCATTAGCATTATATTATTATTATTTTAGATTAGAGCCAGTTTGGCTTTGATGTTGCCTGCTGGCCGGCCACTAAATGGGTTAAAATCCGAAGGGGTTCCGTCCGAAATATATTTAAATTCCAGCTGCGAGTCGGGGAAGAAACAATCGGTTTGTTTGGCCAGAACCGCACAGAACAGGCCCAAACTGAACAGTGAAGAACAGAAAGCCATGGCCAATTGGCCAGGTAAATGGTTTTGGGTTCTCCGTTTTGCTTTCACGTTCTTATTGGTTTTCGAGGGCCACAAACTTGAATTTTCACAGACATATCTGTTGGGTATTTATCATATTTCGCTTTGTTCCCCCACTGATATATATATATATATACATATAGTATTATTTGGCATATACGATGAGAGTCCCGAATAGAGTAGGTTACTCTTAACAAAAGTTACTGAATCATCCTGACGCCGGTTCTAACAATTCGTGCAATGACCTGTGAAATTATGAGCATTATATGGGCTTATCCCCCCCCCCAGAATTTCTGTGGGATTCCCGAGGGCTCCACTCGAAGCTCAAGTAGATTTAGTCTTCCTGGAATACTTCACTAATTTTTGGCCGTGTGAATGTTTCTATTTATTGTATTCCTAACTGGGTTCGCTTTGGAAATTTCTGGGAACCCGTCGACCAACAATCAATATTTTGTTTAACTTGCATATTACCTGCCAGTGTTTGCTCATTTCGATTTGCATGGCAAACCTGAAATTTAGACGGGTTTTTGGTCACTGCGCAAGTTGCTGATTAGTTGCGGCTTAGTTGCTGGCTAATTGGCAGGCAAAGTTATGCTGCCAAGGGATTTACTATCCATCCAATCAATGTAAATAGGAAGAACGTGCAAATGACCCAAAGGCCACTTTGATTTCGTGCCTCCTCTAGAAATCCCAAAGTCGAACTTCTCCATTAAGCACAAGTTAGCAATTGCTTAGCCGGGCTTGTTTAGTGGCGTAGTGTTCTCGCATACACTGGGCTTAAATGGCAATCTCCGTAAAGCGGCACACACATTCTAATTAAATTACAATTAAGTTACAATAACACTATCAACTATGGGCATACTCTGCTGGTAGAGTAGAGCTGCAATCCTTGCAGTACGTGCCTCAATTCAGAACAAAGATGAACGGGTTGATGTAATGACAACATGCATAATTCACAATTTGTATATATCGCACATGGTTTTGACTTCATTCCATGAAGTGTAGGTGTCTGTGCTGGTGTCATGTGATTCCGACATGGACTGGCTGGCAGCCAGGAATTGATACGATACTTTAAGGTGCAGCCACTGGCACATGCCACATGACCCATATCCATTTTTATTGCACACTTAACCAGAGTCATTAAGCTGCGGTTAAGGCTATAGACTATACTCGCACTCGTATTCATATGGCTCGGCTTTACGATTCAGTATGCCATATAATAAATGCCATATCGTCTAGCTTTCCAGCCTTGCAGCAGGTGCTTACTTTAATAAGTTGTTGGCGGGTAAAAAAAACTGAGCAATCAGCACGATTTTGGACCTCCATATCAGATCGTTCCTGCCCCAGCGGAATCGCAGTATATATGTATATACATTATGTACATTCGAATTTCCCCAGTTCATCTGCCAATTAAACAATTCAAGTTATGTGTGTAGACGAGAGTAGGAAGGCTGTGTAATATATTCGTAACTATTTGCTGTCGTATATTTCATTGAAAACCTACAATATTACCAGGAATGCTGATATTATTCCGATATTTTAACTGAAAACTGGTTGTATAAATGTTATTCTTACTTTTAATTTAAACATGATACGAAAGTATCAAGAATTAACCGAACCGACTTGTTTAAAATAATTGTGTGTTTTGGGAATTACTTATTGGTGTTTCGAATTACTTAACTTGGTTATTTAACAGGTTATTTAACGACTCTCTTCGCTGAAATTTCAATCAGCTCATGTTAAAGTATTTTTTCTACGAAAAAGCGTTTATTAGCATTCTTCACTTCGTACCTCGTCTCGCACATACTACATACATAATATGTTTATAAGTATGAATAACCCACAAGCCGGAGAAATTGCAATATATTTTTATTAACCTTTATTTCGATTCGGCAGCTTTTGTTTTCCACCAGCAGGCGTGTGATTTGTACGTTCCTCTGCTGTTTAGTCAGTGGGCCTTTGCACTTAATTTATGCCGCCACAAATGAGACGAAATAAAAACAGTGGACTTCCCCAACTCGCATCTTGTTTTGGGCGTCGAATCCAAAGTCAGCTGGGTGGGGTGTACTTACCAAATGGCATGATATTTCCATTTCCGAGTCGTAAATACTTGCTGGCTCCCCGCACTTTACGACTTTAAATCATAAAAAGTCGTCGGTTGTCCCCTTAGAAACACAGAACCCTCAGTTTCTTAACCCACTTCCATGCCCACTTACAAGTACCGACCCTCTCAAAAATAAAAAAAGGGGGCTTCTGTTTAGGCCGTAAAGACCGCGAAATATTATTTATGGTTATTTTCATTTGAAATTTATAACCGAAAAACCATATGATATAAATAAGCAAGTGTGCCGCACACTCACAAATGTCCAACTTTTTCCTTGGTCCCCGGATCCGGTTTTTCGCATTGGGAGAGGTCAATGCGGTGCCGGTGCCCGGTGCCCCAGAGAACTTGTTACATTTTATTGTTTCACGCTTTTCCTGAGCCGCAAACTTGGTTGGCTGCTTTCGTTACTCTACTTATTTATTTAAAGCATTTCACTTGCCACTCGCCGTCTGCTTATTTATGTGAGCACGTCACTATGCCTAACTTCAACAACTAACTCCAGTGGCCATGGAAATGTGCCAGATTTCGATCTGAACAAGAATTCATAACAGTATTTAAAGTGCATTCATGTTTGTTGCATATTTTACAAAAATATGTAACGGCATGAAAATAATCCGGGAAAAAGCGCATCGCTTACAAATCGGCAAAAAATAAGCACTTTACATGAAAATACTTCATGCCAGTCATGCCATTAAGATTTTATTGCATTTTAATATGACTTTTTCTCAGAACGGCAGTCAAAGGTTTTTTTTTTACCATTTATTAAATGTTTTATTACTTAGCGTTTTGTTTAAGTGGAGTATGGTTATTATAAAACACAAAAAAAATTCATGCAGTCAAATTTTTAATTTAAAAGCGTGAAACTTTAGAACAAAAAATCAATTTTAATTCAAAGTTAATTAATGAACTTGGCTTTATTGGTGCTCTAAAATCTAAAAATAGTTACGAAAAACCAATTTAAGCTTTTATAAAGATGAATGATGAATAAATAAATAGGTAAAGGAAACTACTTGTATTACCCTTAGCTTACAAGTCAATCAAAATTTCTTTATTTGCTCCAAATTTATTGGAAAGGATTGCAATTTGTTTTGAGTAAATGAAAAACATGATAAAGGTGATATGTTGACTAGCCAAATATAAATAATTGATTGCGAAAATAGTTAAATTACTTTTCGTTTATGGAAAACGGCTTTTGGGGAAATTGTGTCAAGTTTAAGCATTGCACGCACTTTAAGTTAACAACATATGCAAACAAAACAAATTCATTGCCAGAGAATGAATCACGTAATGTTTAGAATGTTAATTAGATAATCAAAATCAGAATGAGTATAAGTATTGTAAAATGTTAAATAATGTTAGATAATGAGTTAAATCAATAGCAGATTATGTATGTATTTTTTGATGATGGCTAATATGACTTAAAATCGAACTAATGAACTGATATCACTTGGAATCTTAGATATTCAATCAGAATACAAGTATCATACATTTGGTGGCACAATAATAAATAAAGTAGCGTTTGCTGGGTTTTCCATCGAGGGGACTTCCTTCTGCTTTCAAGAATGTGTGGCCCTTTCCTGCAAGGATTTATGTCCACATGGGTATGCAGTTCACGCCGAGCATGTTTTTCTTTCCCAGAGATGCCATTAAATTGAGCGTGGATCCAGGAGCAGGAAAAGATGTGGAATGAGTGGGTGGAGGGAGCAGTGATGTTGCCTCATTTCTCAGGACTGACAACATGGAAGCTAAGGCCCCAATGCCTGTCAGTCGCATAGCTCCTTAATCGCTTAAGCGGTTGGAGCCCCAGCAACGCAACAAATCCAACAACTCTTTGTTCAGACATAAAATGTGGGCCAAAAGAATTAGCCCGATTGCCAAAATGACTTCCGTTTTTCTTGTTTATTACCAAACAGTTTGCATTTTTTGGCTTAAAGCGGGATTCCGTTCCGATTTTGGTCCCTTTGTCCATGGCACATCCACATCCGCATTCTCCCTGCCCCCAGCTACTTTGCATTTTTTTCGCATTTTTTCCTCTACACTCTGCTTAGTTTTTCTTGTTTTATTTGGCTTTGACTTTCGCTTTGGCTTTTTTTCTTCCGTTTCTTGCTGGCTAGTTGCTAGTTTATTTGGCCATTTCGGTGGGCGTAAAATAATGTAATACAATGCGGATCAGCACGCTTGACTTGCTCAACTTCTGCTGTGTGCTTTTGACACTTTGTTGCTCCGGCTTTTCCGTTTTTTCCGCTTTTTCCCCGTCAACTTCTGTCCCAGCTTCTTGGTCTTGGTTTGTTAATCCGCTTTGATGCCTATCTGGGAAATATATACGTATGTATGCATGTATATACCTCTGCCCAGATGACCTCCTGTCATCCACTGATGAACGGATACTACCGACATCGGTCAGTCTGAAAGTTTGTGCTTTTTTTTGTGCGTGCCACATCACTGATTGCCGCTTGGGATTATGTAGTGGAGGTGGGGAAGCGCATAAAAACGATTGATATCAATATCGGGGGCAATGGTGACTAACACGTGACATGTGATGTCCCGTCATCAGGTCCTACTTGGCTCCTCCGGACCAGCCAGTCTTTTACGGCCATTGCTTTTTGCTGCCTCGAGCATCTTGTAATTGAGGTCGTACAATAAAATAATAAAATTCCCGAGCAATTGTGATTTAATGACCTCTGACCATGGATTCTTTCCCTGCTCTACCTAAAAGCTTCACTTGCTCGTCTACGAAGTTATATCCTTGAAGGCTTTAATTTTTCAGCTGATGCCGTCAAAGAGTTGAGAACTCTGCATCCCTTGGAACTCGAAAAGTGCCATTAAATCTAAGCATTTAATTCGATTGTATAAATAGCTCTGGGGCAGAGCCAAGCTTTATATGCAATTGTTGCGAAATACCACTGACGTTGTAAAAATCGTATTTTATTGTGGCAATTGAATGGCGAACGGGCGTGGAATTGAGTAATGAAAAGCAAAGTGGGCGCCGCTTCAAATAAAATTTACAAACAAGAGGGAACCGCAGTGGCAATCACAACTGGGTCCCCAATGACGGTGGCACTGTCAACAATTATTATTCTGATATGTTTTTTACAGCCACTTCTGTCCCCCAGTGTTTCTCCTTTTTTGTTGCCAGATTCATGGCCAAAAGCTTGCTAAACGCTTCATTTTCGGGAGCTCAGCAGCTCCCAGCCCCACAAATGGCCAATTAATCAGAGATGGGGTCATAAATCAGCCGAAAGTCGTTGAAAAGTGGCTCTAACTTTATACATAGCGAGAAAAATAAATGTGACCTATTAAACTCTTTGTTGTAAAATGATTGCATCATTTGAAATCTTAAGGTGCTCTTACATCAACAACATTTTTCTTGCTTAAAAAGAAACTTTTCATAAAGTATAAATACTTCTTTCGTTTTGTTAAAGAATTTCGAAGTTTCTCAGAAATTACAAATTATATGAATAATATCTAAATGATTTTTAATTTTTTCCACAGAAATTACTCATGATTATTTTGGACTCCAACTTTTACAACGGGTTGAAGAGCTGTCCTTTGTGTCTCACGCTGATAAGCTGGCCAGAAGTTTCGACGCACCTGCCCAGGATGCCGTTTGCCTGTCATGAGAATGGAATGGAAATGGGACTGGGAGCGGGTTCATTGAATTAAGATCTTAATTGCCTGCAATAAATTCGTGCAAATTCTGCGAAGCCCAGCCCAGCTGAGCAAAGTTCCCACAATTTGTGTAAAATGTCGTAATTGGCGTAATTAGCCAGCGTTTTGCAATCTCTTTCTCGCAGTCTATCTCGGTCTCTTTCGGCGCCTCTGTTTGAGTTCCATTCCATTGTGCTATTGGATTGGATTGGCCATTCTGTTATGGTAATTGTCCGCCTTTGTTTGCCTTTCGCACTTGTCGCTCTCAACTTGACCTATAAAACATGGCACATGCTGTCATGGCATGTAAAACTTGTGACAAATTGTCGCTGGCACACGCAACTTCTTTGTCACTTCCGTTTCCGCTTACCCCTTTCCAGTTGTTAGCCTTCCGTTTCCGCTTTGCGCTTTCTCCATTTACCCCATAGGTGGCGCCAGGTGTATAAAAAGGGATTCCCATGGCGCATTCTTTCTACCTGGTATTCACATCGGCCGACTAATCATGATTAATTTGCATCAATTTGAGTTGCTGCTATTTTTAGTCGTCGGCTGCATTGTGCCGCCTTAATCGTTTCGAGTGGAGGTCTTTTATTACCGCACGGGAATGCCAGCGCGGCTTTCTCGCATTTCGTCACACATACAGACAAATGTGACACTCAAGTTGGCGAAAGTCGATATATGTGCCACTTGGATACAGGTAATCAAATCGGGGCACTTCTATATTGATGAACTTTTATATTCAAATACCTCCCAAATCATCATGTCAATGGAAACGGGTTGGCTTGATTGATGTATTTCGATGGTCTGATATCATTTCAGAGTTCAAATCAAGTAGTGTAATTCAATATTTTCTGGTAGTCTAAATTAAATAAATCTCATATTCCTCACTTGTGCCAAATCTGTGTCCACTCTGTACTGCTTATGAGCCAGTGATATTTTAAGGTAACTTTTAAATTTTACAAATTTATTCCAATTATTGGCTCTTAACGAACAAAAAGACAGTTGTTTCAATACACACTGGTTTAATTACGGATAAAATTGATTTTTGCGTAATTTGAACTGCCGATTGATTGATGGTTTGTTTGGTTTTTCAAGCAAATACTCCTGTGTATTTATTCTGTACGGCAGTATATTCAAACATCGATGTGGAAAAATAAACATTCAGCTGTTTTTCCCAAAAGGCCAACCAAAAGGGTTGTGGGATTCTCGTCATCTGGTCAGGGCAGACTCCACGAACTTCAGACAACTTATGAGACACGCTTGCGGTGTTGTATTTTCGATGTTGTCGGCGATAACAAGAAAAGGTTGTCATTTCAGTGTCCTTAACAACAAAAGCAGCAGCAGAAAAAAGGACACCACGACTGGGATTACAAAACTATGTTTAATTGTGTATGCATGGGTCGGCAGAGCAGCCCCAAGTATCCCAATGCATAATCGAGTGTGTTTTTCTATGAGCCGAAATATTTTCGTTTGTGGCACACTTACTGATTCAGCGAATTCGAATCTTTTTGATGCTATTTCACTTCATCTTGATTTATGGGTTTCCTTTTTTTCTCCACTCTTTTTAGGCATCTTTAAGCGCTGACCGAGTGCCACTTTAATCGTCAGCGACGGATGTCCTGATTTTCCGGCGAAGGGATACCCATACATACACATACACAATTAGCCACAGTGGATGGGTCTGAAAGTTGCGACCCGCACACGGAAACCGCATAAGCACTCGGCGCAATCTTCCCGGGGCGAGGACACCAAAAAGCACCGGCCAAACAAACAAAAACAGACGCCCCAATGTCGGACACAATCTCCTTTGAGTTGGGCTCAGCCGCCGACCGGCCCCCTAACAGGTTTCAAGTGAACCCGGTCAACGGCAACAGTCGTAAGTCGCAGGGAGCGGATGGCCCAGGATCCGGATCAGGAGCGGGAGCTGGAGCAGGAGCAGGAGCTGGGGAGGATGGGCCGCACGAGGTCTACCGCCGACTCACAAACGCCGAGGGCGAGCTGCTCGAGGACGACACATTCGATGCGACACAAATGCTCAACCAACGCCAGCCCAGGCAGCAGAGGTGAGTCAGTTGGGTGTGGGTCAGGGGTCAAAGGGCAGGGGAGACAGCACTCAAAAAAATAAGCGCACTAAAGACATTTTAAAAAAAGCAACTCTAAAGATATTACCAAAAAGAAAAAGCATTTAATATATGTACAAAAATTATATTTTCTAGACCAGCTTCTAAATTGGTATTTGTTTAATGTCAAAAATTAAAATTTGATACTTTTTAATATTATTTTCACTTTCTTTTTTCCAAGTGTACTTGGGGCTTAGAACGGTTGCGGCTGTTAGGGTTCCGTCCTATTCGACCTTTTTCTTTGTCTAGTGCAGAATGTAAATTTCTTGAATTTTTCATTTTCTGGTAATTGTTTAGTGTTTCATCAAACAAGGATTGCTTTTGTCGCCTCCTGTATTTTGTCCTCGCTTAATTATGGCGTTAAAATTCCGCCCTGGTTCCATCCGGTTACAAAAGATCCTGAGCCCCAATGATTCCACACGGAATGTTGACAAGCAGCTCGAGAATTATCGCTGCGTCAGGAAGGACCTTTGAATCAATTACCGAGTTAGCAGGGAGGAACCGAGTTGAAAATCATTTGGGTACAATATGGCCGAAAATGCAGATTGAATCGATATGAGGAGCCCAAGGAACTGGTATCTGGATTAGCTAGCCATATACCAGCTGAACAAGATGCCTCTTAATCATTCACGCCACATTTGCTGCAGTTGTAATTTTCAGTCCATCAGCTTCGAGTGCAATCACTCAAAATTGATTAAATTCTACAGAACTCCCTGAGAATAGCTCGAATTCGACCATTCTCATCTATCACACAGCACAAAGTTGGCGACCTGAGACAGGTTCAACACTCGACGGGCGAAAGGTTCAACAATCGCCTGCAGAAATCAAACAATACCACCAATCACAGACTAAAGTAATAACCATCATTTACGCTCGTATTCCCCATCCGCACCGTGGACAGCCAATTTGCATAGTCCTGGGAATTTCGACGGGGAATTGGCTGGAACAAGTCCTTCTTTGTCTGCACTTCGCCAACTATAAAATGTTGGTTTCGATATGTCGCAGCAGTAACATTATAAAAAAGCCAAACAAGTTATTGTAATGAGGCTTATGAAAATTTCATGGCCCACAGCCTTCAAGGAGCGCGGCAAAAGCCAACTGAATTTCCACTACAAGCACAGCGTTTTCTCATAAAAAAAATGCCTCTTAATCGGCTCAAATTGGCAGCAGCGAGCTTCTGCATAAATTAATGATAAGCTTACTTAAGGGTCTTCTCGAGTTTTAATCGCCTGCTTTCACCGTCCCAGATTGATAATTAATTCCTGATTTTTTCTGGGCTTCCTCGACCCCAACCGCTGCGCAAATTAAATCAATCTCATTGAGAAACAATCGACTGGATCATCATTATGAGTGCTTTTCACGTTCGCGGCTGCCAGGCAATCCTTAAAGCCCAACAGGCAAGCCACTCATAAATATTTTCTCCGACAATGGAGCATATATCATATAAATATCTAGAGGGCATAGAGCAAAGACGTTTGGCAAATTTGAAGGCGCCAGCGGAACTGCTAACTCGACTAGAGGATATTTATTCATTTGACTATTGGGCATTCTTCAAAAATCTACTGACACTTTACTTAGTAATTTAACTGAATATTTGTAAAGTGCTCTGCAATTGCAATCAACGACAATATCGCACATAATTGAAACATAAAATTCGCTAAAGCACTTCATTTACCTGTAATATATTGAATTTATTACCCATTAATTTAATTGCCTCTGAACTTAAAGCTTACAAGATACACTTTAAAGCATTTTCATTTGAATATTTTCATGTTATACTTGTGTTGCTTACTTTCTTATTTTATTGCATTTCCTGAAAATCGTAATTTGCATTGCGATGCAAACCATGTTTTTAAACTTTATTGCTCCTTTGCAGCTCACATAATTTAAAGAGTTTTAACTTCGCTGTTGCTCATTGAAAATGTATCAAAGTTTTGGTACATACCAGCGTAGAAAACATGGGTACTTCAGTTCCTTTCGATTAACGGGTGCAACCACTAGGGTGTCAGGATGTCAGAGTGTCAGACGCGCGTCCATGCAGCGCATAATCGGTTGCGGGGTGCGGGAGGATCGGGGTTGAACGTCCTTCTAGGCGCGTGGGTGTGTCCTGGGGCCGTCTGCTCGCTCACAGACTGGCAGGAATCAGACTGGCACACAGAATCACACAATGGGCGGCAATCAGAAAGTGCAGGCCTTGGATTGGGGGGCTGGAACGAACTAAATCGAAATAAATTCAATTTAATTTCGTCGAACTGAATTGGCTGATAATGAAAGTTATTTGCAGCGGAGTTTCAAATTGAATCCATGTTCACTGGGCGAATGGGCTTTTAAATCTAATCCCGAACTTTTGTGCTTAACTCCCAATTAAAGTGGTAACCGGGGGCAACGATGGACTGGGCTGGGAAGGAGATGGAACGTAAAATTAATGAGCCATCTAATATCGTATCTTTGTCGCTCATTCCTAGGCAATCAATCAAAAGCAGTTTCCGCGATAAGGATAAACCGTCAAGGTTCAAGGATCTGCAGACGACGACCCGCTTCCAGGTGGACCCCCAAAATGAGGAGTCCGACGAGTCCAATGACTCGCAGGAGGAGCGCGAGCTGCTGGACAACGAGTACGACACAAAATATGGTAAAAGTTTCCGGTCAGTTTGCATTGCTCCCAACCTTGTTACACAGATAAAAATAAGTTAAAATTATTGGCATTGCATATATTAAAATTATTAAATAATTACTTAAAAGTTTAAATCAAAAACTACCTACTACCTAATGTCAAAGTGTCTATATTTTGCTTACAAATTTGTATGTTTATATAAAAATACCTATACATGATGCTGTAAGTAACAAAAGAACTTGAAATGTTTTTCTCGTTAGGTATTAGTACATTCAGTTAGGCTTGCTTGTGATTATTTTTCTCTGTGTATTCTCTGCTTCGCCGTCGAACCTTCCCAATTAAAACCCGATTCCTCTCCACAGGCACTTCACCAGAGAGGCGTTACCCCGCCTGGACAACTATCGCAACATGATGTCCATCCAGGCGGCCTACCGTCCAACGCTCGACGAGCTGCACAACGCCACGCTGGTGGGCAAGGTGAGTTCCACTTTACCTTCCCTCTCGGATGGGGTTAACTAAATGAGAAATAACGCGCAAGTCGTAAAGCTACCGCTGGATACCCGAAAACCACAAATTACAAATTCACAGGACCCATAAATGCTTTACGAGTCGCAGGGAAAGACAAATTGAAATTTACGCTCATACGTCCCCGCGAAAAAATTGGGAAAAAAATGCAAATTCAATACCCTTTACGGGAGAATTGACCCGGACCCGGCAGTGTCAAATCGACGGCGGCAAGTGTCAGCCCGTCTGATCCAAAAAGCCAGAAAGCCATTTGCCATTTGGCACTTGGCATTTCCCATTTCCCATTTTCATTTTTGCGCAGGCACATAAGCGTGACTGCGAGTGCCGCCAGGAGTCAAATTGCTCGGTCGTTGGCACTGCAGGCTGGGAAATCCCTGGGAAATTGCTTGTCGAATGCAATTCGTGCGGTCCCGAAATTTATACCGAAAATAGCATAACTTTGGCAGACTTAACCGATTAAATTTGACTGTGCGGCCATTAAATCTGACAAGTCCATTGACTTTTCATTTGACTTCTAAGCCCTTGCTTTTGCTGTGAATCATTTCAAAAAGTTTTCAATAGATCCCAAAGATCCATAGCCATCAATTGGCACTAATTGATTTCCACACTTTTCAGACTAATTGCTTGTGTTTGTGCCTCACAATTGACTGGGCAAATGATTGTCAATAAGAAATGAAAAGTTAAATTGCTACGAGCTGCATCCGAGGTCCATTGAGAAATTGATGTGATGCGTTGCACAATATCACATGCCATGTGGCAAGCTCTTTTCTTATTAGCCGCAGTCCACATGAATGAGCAAGTCTTAGTAATTAAGTATAACTATAAAAAAGAACGCGCTCAATGTCACTGGGGCATCTTGTAATAATAAGCAATTAAGAGTGGGTCTCGTTAAAAAGTGCAAAGGTTGAAGACAAGATCAATTGGCAAAACGGGTGCTGCGGTTTCGGGGGCGTATGATTAATCTATTAATAATGGTTGAATGCGGCAATGACGGCTGCCCAGAATTCCCCGTGGCTGAAGTCATCTATTTTCAGCGGGATTTCTTTTAGGTCCCTTAAAAATTTCCATGTGCCTCCCTGGCCCGAAAATTACCAAAGAATTGAAAGATATTTACCCCAACCTCCAACTTCACGTTGTTCGCCGAATCATTTATCAACACTAGACAGCTTTATTGAAATTTTCTCAAGAACACTCTACCCTTTGCACTTTACACCCACGTATACAGAGAAAGAAATGTATCAAAAAATTTGGTAATAATTTGTACAACAATATATATATGTATATATATGAAATATGTACAAGCCATGAAGAGGTAGCTTAGGTTCATGATTTTAGCATGCAAAATAGATATCAGATATCAACAAATTTTTCGCTCTCTGTATTCAAACATAGAACACGCACAGCTTGACACGTAATCAGGACCCGGAGTCGGGCATCCTGAATGGGGTCCTGAAATTCGGCTGGATCAAAGGTGTGCTCGTCCGCTGCCTGCTGAACATCTGGGGCGTGATGCTGTTCCTCCGTCTCAGCTGGGTGGTGGGTCAGGCGGGCATCATCGAGGGATTCGTATTAATTCTGACAACGACTGCTGTCACGACCATCACGGCCTTGTCGATGTCGGCGATAAGCACTAATGGTGTCATCAAAGGGGGTGAGTACCTACACCCACACCCACAACCTGCCCAGGTGGCCGCCTTTTAAACGGCTCTAAGTGGTTTCAACGCTTTCGCCTAGGTGGCACATACTATATGATATCCCGGTCTCTGGGGCCGGAGTTCGGCGGCTCCATCGGTTTGATATTCTCCCTGGCGAATGCGGTGGCGTGTGCCATGTATGTGGTCGGCTTCTGCGAGTCCATGTTGGCCATGATGACGACCTTTGGCTGGGAAATCATAGATGGTGGCGTTCAGGATGTGCGCATCATTGGTTGCATTACCATACTGCTGCTCCTCATCATTGTGGTCGTCGGCATGGAGTGGGAGGCCAAGGTGCGTATGCGTAATATGCAATCTAGTTATGGACCTAATCCTAATCCTATTCCGGTTAACCAGGCGCAAATCGGACTGCTTATCATCCTGCTGGTGGCCATTGGAGACTTTGTAATTGGCAGCTTTATCGGACCGAAGAGCGATGCAGAAATGGCCAAGGGATTTTTGGGATATAATGGTGAGTGGGCAGAGATGTATACAATTGCATAGACTAATAACATACTATATATTTCCATAGCCACTTTGTTTAAGAACAACCTTTTTGCGGACTATCGCCCGGAAAAGGGAGGCATTCAACACGATTTTTTCTCAGTGTTTGCTATATTCTTCCCTGCCGCAACGGGCATTTTAGCTGGAGCCAATATCTCGGGCGATCTGAAGGTAATCTTTGGAACTAAATAAGATGTTTACAAAATAATTGAAAATATTTTATATACTAGGACCCACAAAAATCCATTCCAAAAGGCACGATCCTGGCCATCGTCATCACCACCGGAACCTATCTGATTATGGTACTCCAGTGTGGTGCCACAGTGGCTCGTGATGCCACGGGGAATCTTACAGATGTCGTCAACGGCTCCTTTGCATTCCTCGATTGTCAGCCTGGTAACGAATCGATTTTCAGAGATTGTTATATGAAAACATAATTTAAACTGCAACACTTTCGTAACCAACCAGGTGAATGCAAATACGGCTTGCAAAACTCATTTCAAGTAATTGAGTTGGTATCCGCCTTTGGCCCGCTGATTTACGCCGGTTGCTATGCTGCCACCTTATCCTCGGCATTGGCCAGTTTGGTGTCTGCTCCGAAGGTCTTCCAGGTGGGATAAACCATTTGCCGTATCGAGGTCAAATGTCTATAAGTATATTCTTTTTCACAGGCTCTTTGCAAGGATGAGCTGTATCCGAAGATTGTGTGGTTTGCCAAGGGTTATGGCAAGAATAATGAGCCAGTTCGTGGCTATGTGTTAACTTTCGTCATCGCCTGTGCGTAAGTAGATTTTTTAACATAGGAAGCTAAATTTATTTAAAAGTATAAGCAAGTGGCCAATGGCCACCATAATCCATTTACCTTAATGTTGAAAAAGGCCATATTAAATTGGTATAAACCATAAAACATTTTGTAAGGACTAAGCATTTTTCACCTCTGACCCTCTAGCTTCATTTTGATTGGCGAACTGAACCTGATTGCCCCGCTCATATCGAACTTCTTCCTGGCCGCCTACATGTTGATCAACTTCAGTACCTTCCATGCTAGTCTGGCCAAGCCAGTGGGCTGGCGACCGACCTTTAAGGTGAGCAAATTGGTTTAAGTCCTCCGGCAGTAGATGCTAACTTTGAATCGCAATCAACTTAGTATTACAATATGTGGCTGAGCCTGTTGGGCGCCATTCTCTGTGTGGCGGTCATGTTCCTCATCTCGTGGGCCACTGCACTCATCACCTTTGCCGCCGTGCTGGCTCTGTACTTAATTGTGGCCTACCGGAAACCGGATGTCAACTGGGGCTCCACCACCCAGGCTCAGACGTACAAGAATGCCCTGATGTCGGTGCAGCAGCTGAACAATGTGGAGGAGCACGTGAAGAACTACCGGCCACAGATCCTGGTTCTTTCCGGTTTGCCCAACACTCGCCCAGTGCTCGTCGACTTGGCTTACATGCTGACCAAGAATTTATCCCTGCTTGTCTGCGGTCACGTTCTGAAAGGTTCCAGCTCGCAGAAGTACCGGACATATCTGCAGGAAAGAGCAGCCAATTGGTTCCGGAAGCATCGCGTTAAGGGCTTCTATGCCCTAGTGGATGGTGAGGACTTTGAGTCGGGCACTCGGGCTCTGATGCAAGCAACTGGTATTGGAAAACTTAAGCCGAACATCATCCTGATGGGCTACAAGAATGACTGGCAGACGTGCGATCACAAGGAGCTGGATCAGTACTTCAATGTGATGCACAAGGCACTGGACATGTACCTATCCGTGGCCATTTTGCGTGTGCCCCAGGGTCTGGACTGTTCGCAGGTGCTGGGCTCGCAGGATGGTTGGAAGACCGTTTCGGATGTGCCGAGAACCTTGCAGCCAAACGAGAGTTCCGGAGATCTGCAGGCGGTGGACAGTAGTGTCAGGAACGGTTTGAGTGGCAGCATTGACTCCCTCAGCAGAAATGTATCGCAAGGTAAGGGACAGGAATCCACTTGGAACGAGATGGGCTATATGATATTTTTTAATTAACTTATATCTTTCGATTATATTCCGCATGTCTCTCTCTCTCTCTCTTTACCCCCTTGAATTCGCACCACCCCACTCAATTGCACCTTCTGCACCACAATTGCAAACACGTAGAAGACCGAAACCGCAACCAGTTGGTCCACAGCGAGCAGAACAGCCTGAAGATAGTCAAATGTGAGTAGCATGCGCGGTGAAATTGTAAAGGTTAACATTAGGGTGGACCTGCTGTTACAAAGACGGATTTGCTCTGTTGTCTCCAGTGACAATATTTTAAAATCCCCTTGTTATTGAAAATTAATATGTAAATAACTATTTTCAAGCTTAATTACCTCTTTTGAGAATATCTTTAAATAAGTGTGCACTATATATACTCAAATATTAATTTAGTTGTTTATTTAAATTAATATTGCCACAACACAATGTATTACATACCGAAATATTAATCATACGACCCGTAAGCAGCATTTTATAATATGAATTTGGTAGGACAAAATACATAAAGCAATACACAGGTCCACCCTACCCACTTGTCGAGCAGCAAGTCGGAATCCCAACCAATTATCCTTCGCAATTAAATTGGTATTTTCGTATCATCGAATTTCGTATCTTCTGGGGAGCCGCAGTGCGATTCAAGCAGGGCCTGCGGAGAATGCGCTCGTGGCCAGGTGCAGGTGAAGTTGTGTTTTTGCTAAGATTGCGTGTGATAGCATAGAGCCTTGAATGGAATGTGAAGTTGTTGTAGGCTGAGTAGGTAAATATGAATACGAATGGGCTGCCAAGCCACCACATTATGGCGCACCAACAATCACTATCACGCATGTCAGCTGCAGCATGTGGCCTTGCTCCGCAATCAAGCCATAAACTTTTCCAGCGAATTAACGAAGTTTTATAGCCAAACTAACACCGAGCTCATCCCAGCTTTTCCGGCCTCCCCTTTGGCGGTTCGACATCTGTGCATGTTGGAAACCCTTTGGGACCCGAAAATTAATGCAATGCTTGTAAATTTGAATTTTAAATTCGCACAATGTCCTGCCGCTCCTCTCCTCGCTGTTGGAAGCTATGCTCCGAACCTGTTCATCACCCTGTTTGGCCCAAAGGGACTGCTGTATGTTTTGAATATATACGCATATATACGCCGGAAAATGGGAAATCTGCTGGATTCCTGCTGCATTGTTTGTTGTCTGTGCATGTCCCGAATGAAGAAATGATGTTGCTGTGTTGCCAAGATTTTTTGTTTGCCTATCGTTTGTGACTTTTTCTACAATCCAACTTCAATTTTCCCATTCAGCCTCCAGCACGAGTGACCTGTCCTTCATTGCGGGCAATCAATCGAAGGATGTTTCCGGCATGCCGGATCCACTGGACGCCAAGTCAACTAATCTTGTGGTAATTGCTGAATAGCCATTTAATTAGCAATTGCATTCAATTCGATTGACTTTCGTTAACCATTGCAGAGCAACTCGCTGCGCAAGTCCAAGCTGAAGCACGATGATCCGGCTTCCCTCTACAAGGGTCCTGGTGGCGCCGAGCTGCCCAAGGAGGTCCTGGCGGACCTTACCCAATTCACGAGAAAACGCAGCCACGCCGTCATCGATGTCTGGTGGTTGTACGACGACGGAGGACTCACTCTCCTGCTGCCCTACATCATCAGTACCAGGCGCACCTGGCAATCCTGCAAATTGAGGTGGGTACCATATATCGCGAATTACCGCGAAATGCTAGCTAACGGGCAAGTAAATTGCACCCGGGGATTTTCAGCCATGTGCTCTCATCCTTGGAGAGCAGATATTCTGATTATCAAAAAGAGCACACGCTTAAGGCAACTTTTCTGTTTTTATACTATGTATTTTTTTTTGCACTGGTAAACATATTTTTTGCCTCGTGCAATGCACAGAAATATCATTTTCCTTTGAAAAACGAGTTGCATAAGCTGAATAATTTCTAGGTGATGCGGTTTAAAGTTTAATTCAGTAAATACAACATGCTGATATTTTCATGAACTGCTTAACTTCGAGAGGGTGTTCTTGAAAGATATTAAATCAATTTGTATCCAGTTCAAAACAAAAACAAACGTAAACATCGCAGTTGTCGGAATTAATTAAGCCTGATGGGGCTGCGCAGTTAATTATGATGTAGTTTTTCCAAAAATCCACAAAGCCAAATATGTATTTCAAATCAATGCGGTAATTTTGCAATTTTCCACCCGTAGAGTTTACGCGCTGGCTAACAAAAATTCGGAATTGGAGTTCGAACAGCGCTCAATGGCCAGTTTGCTGTCAAAGTTCCGTATCGATTACTCCGATTTGACACTGATACCGGATATAACGAAGAAGCCCCAGGAGACATCCACGCAGTTCTTCAATGAGCTGATTAAGGACTTTGTTGTCACCGAAAAGGATGGCGAGAATGGCACCAGCAGCAGGGCAACTCTCAACGAGGACGATGGTAAGTTCACATAGGATTATATTATCCTGTAGAAGAATAAAACTATATACTTATACAATGTTTGAATCAAGGAAGAGTATATTGACATTGAAACTTTTTCAGCCCTCATAACGGACGATGATCTGCTGGCGGTGCAGGACAAGACGAATCGGTACCTGCGATTGCGGGAATATCTGCGGGAGCAGTCGACCAAGTCGGACCTGGTGGTGATGACCCTGCCGATGCCCCGGAAGAACATCGTCTCCGCGCCCCTCTACATGGCCTGGCTGGAGAGTCTGAGTCGGGACATGCCGCCCTTCCTTTTCGTGCGCGGCAATCAGACGAGTGTGCTGACCTTCTACTCGTAGAAGGACCCGCGGGTCCTGCCAGTCGGATTGGATCGAATCGTATTGGATCAGATCGGATCGGATCTATTGTATTCTACTTACACCTACAGACACTCAAACTCACCGTTATCGTTAGGCGAACGAGTATTTTATCTCTTAGAAGTACCACCCATGTACATAAATTTAGGGACACCCCACAAAACGCACAGAGGCACTGGCATCAGCCGAGGGATCAGGAATCATCAGATGGTCCATCACAGATGTGTCATTTGATTTAATGGACACATGGATGGATGCCTTCACCGGTCCATCTCTGCGTCGTCAATATATATACTGTTCTAGAAGTCGAGTTAAATTCATATTTAAATGCAGTGCTAATAATTTTTAAAATGGCTTTTTATTTGGAAAATATAAATTGGTTTGACTATACGTTGCCTTATAGTTGAAGGAAATTATATTGGTAATTATTAAGACTACGGTTATAAAAGAAAATACTTCTTTGGAGTTCACATTATAGGTAAGAGTCATACATTCTACATATCTATATGCAGAGATTTCTAATGAATGAAGGTTTTAATTACATATATTCTATGAAACCGCAAAATCCCCTCGTTATATCTCAAATCCATCAAATCATTGTCAAGCAACCTTCAAGTTGTCAATTTTCGTGTCTGTCTTTCCATAGTTTACATAGGAGTAGGGTTTTCCTGTTCAACTCCAAATTGCTTGCAACATGTTCGAGTTGCATGAGGTTGGATGAGGCCACATGAGCAGAAGTCTTAAGATTAACATCTCTTTAGGACTATAGTTGAATCCTTGGCTCAAGGATTTAAGTGAAGTCAAAGAAATTGTTATTATATCCTAGCCTTGCTTGAAAGTAACTAATATAAATTAGTAGCTAATATAATTACTTTCACTTGAGTTTGTGCTTTTGGGCAGCACTTTGAACTTGATAGCAAATTAATTAACTTATTTTTTAAACCTGGTTGATGTTTCCTAGGCTACAATTACAGTTTTCGAACCGTTTGTATATATAATTCTTGAGTTCCATAAATAAAAATAATTTGGTTCAAAGAAATACCACTAATTGAAAAAGGAATACCTTACATAGGTTCAATGAGTTAGAAAAATTCCTTTTAGCTACTTCTCTTAGATACAAATTGGTAGTTTGTCTGAAACTCCTAAACAAACAAAGTTTGTTTTCTTATAGTTGTAGCCCAAAAAAAGCAGCTACACATACGTTGCTGTAGAAACGCCTGAAAGGCATTTTGATGACTTGTTTTTTTTTTTGGTTGTAACCAAGTTGTTCATACGAGGATACGCGTAATAACACATAGCTTCGTTTATTGTTTGGTTCATGGCCTGGCCATTAAACTATAATGAGTGTTTTCATTAAAGCCAAATATGAAGACCATTTCCATTATTAATGATGGCTCTCCTAGTGGACACTCGACTTTTTTTTGGACTTTTTTGCCTACATCCTTGGCCTAGTACGTGTTGTATCCTTAAAGCTTCTTTCCTTATTTTTTGGGGTTTTGTTTAGCTAAGTTTTATGGTCGCTCGGTGACACAACGCAATTCGTTTTTGCCCAGCATTACATTGTTTATTTCTGGTGAAATATTAGGGCTTAACTTTATGTCCTCTCCGGTTGAGATGAGTTGGGTACGGACATTTAGCCGTTTTAAAATGCAACTTGCACGGGGGCTGACTAAATTGTTATAAATTGACATAAAACATCGCAATTGCGGCATTAATATTAATGCTTTTCCTTGGGCTTAGTACTGTGCAAATCGAGAGGGAGATGCCATTTAAAGGATTACCTGGGGGAACTTTGATGGCAGATCGCGGTTATCCTGCGGCTCAACCTAAATCGCTCTTTCAATATACCGCCATAAAGTACTTGACTAAGTCCTGCGATTTTAAATGTTTCAATGCGACCAGCGGGTATTGTTTTTGGATGGCCATAAGTGAAGGTCACCCTCCGAGGAGACAACAAACTTGTTGATTTCTTGCTGTGTTTTCCTTGTACTCCAAGCGTGAAAACATAAATAAATATTTAACGAGTAAAGCCATTGTCATTCGCACGACACCACAAAGGAGCCAAAATATCTCGATGTATCGATATCGCGTCCATCGAGTCTCAAGTGGCCAACAAACTCTGCTTTTGGCCAACACGTGGCCCGTTTCGAGAACTTTGCACTCTGTGTTCAAAAGTAAACATCATTTGGTCGGTCATTCGACGGAATGTCCACTTTTACATATGTACACATATGTATCCTTTTCACTTGGCTCACTAGTGACTTGAATATTAAGTCAGCGAATGGAAGTTCACTCATGCAGATCCTTTCATTTAAAGATAATTTAAAATCCTTGCATACTTTAACATTGATTATCTAGCTGGAAGATAACAAAATTACATTGCATTCAAATGCAGGTAAACAACATAAAGTAAACTTGTATAATGTAGTTGCGGACTTCTTTCAAAGCAGATTTATTCAACAGGTATTATTTGTTATTCTTTTACTCGGAGTATAAACTTGCAAAACTTATTGCCAATGAAACTGAAGCTGCAGGCATTGCTTTTTATCAAAGGTTTCAACTGAAAATATCTCTTTGACTCTTTTAAAAGAAGCAATTAACGTGCATTTCAAATATGAGGCATTTCTCTGACTTAATACAAATGCATTTTTATGGCAAATTTGCAAGAAGTAAAAATATTAATCTAATATGGCAATCTGTAGTACGATCCAAGTTCACAGATGAATGCCTAGAGTTCTGAAAATGACTTCTGCAGTCTAAATTTGAATACACTGTTCTCCATCATTTTGCCAATTTCCAGTGTTTCCAGTTAATACCACAAACATTTCAAAAAGCTACCTTGACAAGTGCGTTGGTTAAATCAATTAGTCGTTTTGATGGAACAACAAATGAACTCGTGCGTCGCCCAGCGGTTTTGTGTGGGTTTCATGAGCTAGGAGCCAGGATCGGGACTCCGGGAAGAGGACCCAGCTCATCCACTTGGCAGCCGATTAAGCACTTTACGTGATGCAGTTAACGCTGGTGGCTGACGTGACGGATGCTGGTTCGCCATAACATACGTCCTCGTACATCAAAACCAATGTTTAGTCGCTCGGAAAAGGGGGGCAAATGTCACGAGTAGTAAAAGTTTGTTATTTGATTGCCCAGGCCTGTCAACACATTGCGGACTCTTCTTAATAAGTTGCCCCCTGGCCGGAAACTTTGTGATGGTTCTTCATCGGGTTAGGGCTACATATGCAGGATGTCAAATGATGGATCTGGATCACGCCAGCGGGAAACTAATAGGAAGTGGGGCACACACACACACACAGACATTCAATTCCAACCAATTTATACAATTCTCCCTTTTTGCACAACTGAGATGCTGATTGTGACAGCAGAAGAAGTGTTTCCATGAGAGAACACTTGTAGGAACGTAGCAATTCTATGCGAAGAGGTGGGTATCCACTGAGAAATAATAATTGCTGAAATATTTACTTTTCTTGTACACTATTTGTTAACCATTGGCTAGAAAGTTAAGATAGAAATCTTTAACTAATACATTTATATAAAAAAATTTTTTAATTTAATTCATACCTAATATTCTTTAAAAGCCAGATAAAATTCCATGCAAAATCTATAAAACTTTTCTTTTGCCTATTTTGGCATTTGCTTACCTATGTACCAAATTTTTTCTCTCAGTGTTGCTGTGTATGTATTTTCCCTACGCCTGTTGTACTTTCTGGCGTTGATGTTGTTGTTGTTGTCAGTGTCTGTTTTATGAGATCCACGCTTTGAAAACAGCAGTTGCTCCGCAGTTCGCAGCCCGCTTTTGAAAATGCTCCATAAATCTTATCACTGGCCCCAAATTGAATGTGTGGTGCAGATGAACATTGTGAAGTGCTTCGGAGAATGTTACTTTGCCGCTGCTCCTTCACTTTGGTAGCAGAATGTCTTTCATTACTCTTAAATGAAAAACTTGGTCCTTGTCGTAATTCTATATATGCCATATAGGCATATATGTATATGTAGCTGATTCATTGATTATCGGCGCCATTTTTCTCATTTTCCTAGAAGAGAAATGGAATTGCTGAGCCTCTTTCAGGGGAATCCTTTGTAAGTAGCCTAAGGATGGCTGTCGCGGGATGTTGTCTGTTGTTATCAATTTGTTCGATAAGCCGCTTTAAAATATTATTAATGCCGAAATGACAGATTTCGGCTCGAAGCTAATAGCATTAAATACCCAGTCTGTTCATATTTTGCCCTCTCAAGACATTAAACCAATTGAAAATGGATTTTCAGTCTGAAAATGCGGTGGGGGTAAGGAGGTGCAAAAGCCAATTAACAATTAACAATCGCATTCAATTGATTAGAGCCACTAAAAACTCAAACAGATATCAGAATACTATTTTTGTACCCGTTACTGGCAGAGTAAAAGGATTCAGCAGCTAGAAAAAAGCGTCTCCGACTCTATAAAGCATATATATTCTTTATCTGCATCTGATGCCCGTTTCAATTTGGCAATTTTCATCCATGTGCCGCTTCAACTGAGAAGCTGGAATCTATCTAAAAGTATATAAAACCCCATTGAAATGCAAAGCAAAAGAAATTCCTGTCTTCTTTATATTTTAATGGGCTGAGAAATTTAAGTTTTCTAGTTCAGTGCACCTCTTCAATGTAAATCACTTTACTTTGACATTTTTCTCGATTTGAAATCGTAGAAGCCAACGAGAAGCGTTTGTCAAGCGGCTTGAATGAAATGATGCAGCTGGTTTATACATTTTTATAAATAGTTCCAAGAAAACGAACAAAATAGTTTATTTTTCTCCAGGAGAATTCGATTACCTATAGAAAGAAGCACTGATTTCGATAGAAATAATTAATAAGCTGTTATCCAAGTGTCCAAAGTCAAGTAGCACCAGGTGATTGATACATCATGGTCCACAGTGTGGACTCCACACCACATTCCGTTAAGATCCCGACTCTTACTTCCAGTTGTCAGGCAATTTCCGGCAATACCCTTTGCTCCCTGACCTACATCAATAATTCAGTTGCGGGCCCGTCAACGGGAAAGCAATTAAAAACTGGCAGCACGCACATCCTGGCACATCCTGGCAGTGGCAGTGTTGCCTACTTTTGCGGGCGGGACCCATAAAGCATAAATCACACGCACAACAACACGTGCCATCGCCGTTAAGGGCGGCCCGCCCGCACTTGAGCTGTCAGCGGTGCAGGGCCGGACCGGAAGTGGGCGGGGCACTTGGCGGTGTAATTGCAAATTCCATGCCACGCACTCGAGTCCTAAATCAAACCGAATGCGAACCATTAATGTGACCGCAATTGCATAAAATAATCACGCACCAAACTCGGGGTGAGAAGTCAATGGATTTCGGGAGAAACAAAAAGTTCCGCCTTTTATTTTATTTTATTTTTTTTTTGTTGTTAAGGAAGTTAGAACAACGGGGCGTATGTGCAACATTTCTTCTCATACTTTTTAATTAAAAAAAGCAGTCTGAAAAGTTACGGACTAAATGCAAATAAATACGGCGAATGACTTTTGAAAAGGCGCTAAACTTTTCGCGGAAAGTTTCCAATACTTTGGGGCTGCTATTAATTGGCATTCAGTGAGTTGGCAAATCTCATCGAACGGGCTCTTAAACGATTTCGCTTAGAGCGAAGTATCCAAATTTGACTAAGTATATAATAACAATTTTATTGCTGACTGAAATGTTGTTTTAAATAAATTTGCATGAACGAAAAGCGCACAAATGGGTCACAGGACACTCCTCTGCGGATCACTCCTGATCCCACAGGATGCCGTGGAGTGACTCCTGACTGGCAGCAGTGAAAATTGGTTACTCCACACTCTATTCATCTTCTTAAATATTCGCTTTATGTGAGCAGATGACAAAAGTTCTGGTCCAGCTTAAAATGTCATGCGGCTAAAGTTGAAGTCCGTGGGGTCAAAGTGCAATAATTATACTGCGACATTGGGGTAGAATGCCCATTTCCATGGTTTTTTTTTTTGTGGACTTGGCTTTTTCCGCTTTGCAGATGCGTGCATAAAGCACTAAACATTTTTAATGAAGCCTGAAATCGAATTCTCGTGCCGTCAGACTTCCCCGGGGAACACTTTTCAGCCAAACTCGACCCGTCGAGTGTCACGTGTGGGCTTTAAAACCGAAAGGACGAGCCCGCAGGAACGGCTGAGCGAGAATAAATTGTCGAGCTTATTTATAACGACTGGAATTTGTCGTGTTCGCGTGAGATGCGTGCTCCTGGAATGGAATTAGAAAAAGGCGCAGGATGTAAATACGGGCTCCAGGCCGGAAAAATAAACGGTGGAGAAGCACTCCACTCCAATCCACCGGGGAACCGTAGAGGAACTCCGTCTCACACGAGGCATTAGCATGTTATTTATGCTTAAGTATGAGTGCTCTGTACTTGCCCGCAACCACTAGCACTCCCGCCAGACGAACAACCAGAAATTCGTTCACATTTTGAGCCATTTATTTTGCGCAGGCCCATCTGCTTCATCTGCAGACAACAAGACTATGACATGATTTCAACAATTTTGATGATACATTCATTTTTCGGAGCTGGCGGAGAGCGCTTTCATGGTCAGAACATGTGTGGCCAAAAAGGTATCGTGCGCATGAAATGTTTATTTGGCTTGTGGCAACCTAAGCTTCTCCCCTTCTCATCGACCAAGGTTCTTGCCACCATCATTTAGACATAAACAAACAAGAAACTCGGATTTATTGAACAAATTCATTTTCTTTGCAAACTTATTAGTGAATTTGCTTAAAATTTATGTATCCCATATTTGAACACGTAACCATGGTCTATTTGCACTCAATCCACAGATATTTCCCAATGAATTCCAGCAAAGTCGCTTTTCATTTTCGGCTTAATGACAAAGTAATTGGTTGTGCAGAAGGGCTTTAAGAATTGTGATCCAGCACATCCAACCCACGTGATGATATTACCCCGACCCATTTTGCCTGATGATGATGATGATGATGTGCTAATGAGCCCAAAGGGGTAACTATTCTATTCTATATATATTCGGTAATGATTATGTGAGATGTGGGAAAACTTTGCGCAACACACACATACATGCTTTTCCTTTACCCAACCAGATGTATTAAAGAATTAGTGTATTAAAGTAGTGATGCATAAATCATGGCACTCGGCCGAGAGCTGCCCTTATTTTTGGCTTAGATTTTAAGCTGGGTCGGGTGGACCCAAAAATGAAATTACAAAAACCATTCGGGAATGACCTTGAAAGCGAACGGCAAACAATGGAGCATTTTATGTACATTTCATGCAACCTAATTGAATCGACTGGCCTGTTAATGAAGACGCTTTCGGAAACCTGAGGCCTCGACCACCCATACGCTCCATATACTCACCATATAAAGTGGGCACTTCCTCGTGCCTCTCGAGCAGTTTGTTATGATAATAATGTAAATTAATTACCATTGGCTTGCTGGATAAGATGCTTCTTACTTTTGGCCAGCGGCGTCCGTTAAAGTGCTACCGTTTTTCGGCCGTAATAATAATTTCCGTTGCGGAGGCGCATAATGGAAAAGTCTTAACTTCACATTTCCGCACCTCCTGCCAACTGCTGCGTTGTAAATGCCCAGCGTAATCACTTGGCTTCTTGGTTAATTGCAATTTGCAGGCACTTGGCCTTGTCTGATCCTTAAAATTGCGATCAACCGAATGTGGCCCTGAGGAAATGCTGCTTTAATTTATTGACGTTTTTCATTCCCCAACTATTTGGGGTGACTTTGATTACTAATTAGCTTTGAATTTGAAGTGAAACAACTGGGACATAAATCACGTTGAATTGGGCTCGCAAAAGGTATTTATTGCCTTTTATAACTAAACGCCACTAATTACCGAAAGTGGCTCTCGGAAAGCTGTGTAGCCAGGAGTTTTTAAAAGGCATATAAAATATTTATGGCTGGCCAGGTTCATAAAGAGCGACAGACTTTCGGGCCGTCACCAGAGTGGGCAAAATACCGAAACGAAAGCCATAAAACCCCCAATAGGCGATACCCAATGGGTGAATTTCGGGTGAATCACTGGCCAATGGCCCGAGGGTGCCGAAAAAGCTGGCAAAGCCACTAAACCACTTTGTATGCACAGCGTTGTCGCCGTTTTGTTTGCAATAAATGTTTAAACTCTGCATAACTTCTTAATAATTAAGCGCCGCCCATAAATCACGTAGCCGACTGTGGGCCGCCGTCGTTGGAATTGCGTACATTTCATTAATTAAATCGCTGCATTAAATGTATTGCCTTGCTTTTGCTGTTATCGTTATTTGCTCTGACCATGGCCAGCTATCCCGCGAGCTTCGTCCTGCTGGACTCGTCCTGCGGTTCTCGAGGATTCGGGCTGAGGACCGCAACATGTGTTCCCAGCTCACCGAAATGTTTGCCTTTAGTTCGTATATGTTTGCGCAAATGGAAATGGAAAACTTGGTCGATTTGTGAAGGTTGGGCTATAAAGTTAATGTCAGTTAAATAAAAGCATAAATATTTATGTGTTAGCATAAATAGAGCAACTTAGGGAAAGCTTTTTGATTAGCAAATATGAATTTTGACTTAAAGCGCTTTAAGTCGATTAAAGCTGATTTTACAGCAATTAATAATGATTAAATTGAACAAAAGGCTACAAAGCGATTATTTTGTCTGGTTTCCTTAGGCACAATGGTATTTTCTTCGCATTTATTTTCTTTCGTTTTTATTTCGTTGTAGTTCTTAGAAAAAATACCCCAAGGTTATTTTGTGTCGCCTTTTTGAGAAGAGTGCTCACCGCTATCATATGCTTTGTTTCAGTGTCATTTGTTTTTTAATTTCCTTTTAATTTTTGGATTATGTATTGTGTCAGCTTTTCTAAGCACAATAGAAAGAATGGTTACCGTTTCCTTGTGCTAAGCCAATTCATTTAATGAACTTGAATGCCAAAGGATTTAGCTGTTACAAAACCACCATTAAAACATAAGTATTTTCCGTGCTATGCTATGCATAAATTTAAATGAGAAACGTTAGCAAGTTCTTTCATAAAATACCCACCCGGCTAACTGTGGAAAAATAATGCAGCAGCTTTCGCTCGGAACAAAGATAAAAACTTGACTCTTCACGGGGCTGATGCAGCATGGCATTAAAATCCTTTGAGTCCTCGCATTCGGCAGATTTGAATCAGGTGAAATTGTCGGGGGAAAAGAACAACAATCCGAATAAAATGAGTAAACAGGCGATTGCCAGACTTTGCTTTCCACTGGCTGTCAGGTGGCTTCTCACCTGCTTTTGGTCGGCGGTTGCTCCCGGCATCGAATAAACGTTTTGCGGTTTGTTGTTTTTCCTGACGAATGAGTTCCTTAGCCCTTTTTGCCATTATTTATTGTGCCAGGCAAATTAGCCTCAGGCTGCGCTGTAAAAGAAAGCATAGCATACTTTTTGGGCGCCTGGAATGACTAAAAGCATGTAATTAATTGAATTGTACGTGAGCTTGTGTGTGTGTGTGTGTGTGTGAGTGGTGGCTAAAACGATTTCTCTTGAGCTGACTTCAAGTGTTTGAATCAGAGAGAAAGAAAGAAATCAATTGTCTCGACTGACACCACAGAGTGTTTAACTCCATTAGCCGGCTCTTTAATGATTTTATCAGTGGTGATTAGACACTTCCACTCGCCGCCTGTCGTGACTCTCGATTATTTGTTTACTTCGACAGCGAACTTAGTGACACTGAAATAACCCTGCCTTTCCAGTTGCTCCTGAACTTGGCAGCTTGGGTTCCTTGAACTGGCTGGGAAGGCATAAACAACAGAGGTGATTCCCCTCCAACCTGCTGACACTTGGCATATTCATGGTATATGGTATATGTATCCGAAACACACTTTGTTTGATGTTCACGTACGAGTGCCCTCCCCCTGCCCTCCTCATTGTATTCGACGCTCACCTGGCTGTTTTGTGAAATTTCATCGGTTTGTTTGCACTGGTCACCAACTAGACATCCCCGCCATCCATATGGTAGCATGTCCTTGTTCTGGCATGTATGTTTTGCGTTTAAGACCGCCAAAATCAATAGACTGCCAAATCAAATGCTACCTGTGCATGTGCCCCTCCGCCACAAAAGTACTGGGAGCCCATGTTTTTGGCTCACATTTACACCACTGCCGGCCATTCCATGGGCCAAAGGTGGGCGTTCCCAGGGGCCAGCCATCAGACTGACTGTTGCTTTATTATTTTAGGTATACGTTTTCCGTGTTTTGATTTAACACCTTTACAGGTGTTTTGGTTGAGTTTGGCACCCACACCAAATATTAAGCCGCCTATTCATTCTCCGCCCTTCAGTGGGCACTCGTTGAATCGGGAAATTTGCGTGGTCGGGTGATTTATAATTTTAATGATGCTGCCATACCTGCAAATGCGAACATCTATATATATGGAGTATATACATATATAAGAACAGAATCGACAGAGCGTGTTTGTTTTCCGCACATTGCTCCCATTGAAGGGTCTTCGGGTAGCCACTTTCCCATTTCCATCATTATTTATACACGCACAGGGCAGAGTAGCTGGTTTTTCCTTTCTCCGTTTGGGGGAGAAAATCTGCAATGTTTGTTCTAACAGGCTTTGCCCTAATTTCGGAACGAAACACCTTTCGATTTGTGCTGGATCTAGGCCTGCTGATTAAGCTGTTCACTTGAAATAGTAGCTACAACTACGAAAATAGGAAATGCGGGGACCGAAGTGTTGGGGCGTGGGCCAATTGACTGTGTGTAATGGACGTGGCCGCACGGCGTATACTTAATGTATTGGCAATTTGCCAAGTCTATTGATTTTGATTGGACAACCAACGAACGAACACCCACCCGCCATTAATTTTCTCGGCAATCCATTCGCTTTGATTTCGAGCCAAGTTAAGAATGTTTTGTAAATTGTATTACCTGCTGGCTGGTGATAATAGTATCCCGTGGCAATTTTGTTTTAAAGTGTCGCCATGATGGAAACGTGTACTAGATTAACTTTCGGACTGAACTGGAGTGGGCAAAGTTCTTAAGAGTCGGGGGGTGGTTTTCCCATCAACTTAGTGTGTCAATCACATTGGGACAAAGTTTCTGTTTATCTATGTAAAGGCTATTTGGCTTGTCCCTTGAGTTCCTTTTTTTTGTTTAAACACAATCGGCTTAGGCGCGTGTACAACAACATTTGTGTATCAGTTGTGACCCAAAAAAACCTGCGAACCGTCGATGTCCTCGGGGCAAGGACTCGTACCAGGATTTTGGGTGGCGATGACAGGCTAATCCAAGCTCAGGAGTGCAGACAAAAAGTTGATGCTATTACCGATTTCCTTTGTTATTGGTCGAATTGACCGTTGACGCATTTTGGCCTCGAACAGTCGCATTTTTAAGCGCATTAAGGCCAAATCCTTTCTCCCTCTCTCTGTGAATCGAGCATATCCTGCTGACGCGGCGCTTCTTTTTTTTTTTTTTGCCTTGATGAACCTATACGCATTGTGCTTATCCAACTGTTTGCGTCTACAAATATACGCTGTAAGATATAAACAAATATTATTCGACTTTTCACACTTTCCTGTCTCTTGTTTGTCGATAAAATAATTGTGCATATCATTTGTCACTTTTACAATTCTATAAAAATGGCAGCATTTTTTCAGAAGCAATAATTTTCCAACAGCTATAAAAATGGTAAAGTATAAAAAACAACTCTAAAGAAGTATTAATTCCTATATATTTCGCTCTGTATATTTTTTGTTGCAGATAAAAATTTATTTTCGCCCGGAGGGTCCGCTTTTGGCCAAGTGTTTTGCATTTGGCAAGAAGTTTTGACTAGCCAGCTGGCGATTTAAGCCGCAGTTATTCGGTTGCGGCTCATTTTGTGTTCCAAAATTATCGCCAGGAAAGCCGATAGACCGAATTTTCGGTTAGTTTCTGCTACATTGGGCAGCACGTGATGCATATACAGACGGCTCGAGGATTAAAATGGATTCAGGACTCTGGAAAAAGTGCTCGACATCGACTGCTGTAGTGGGTGAATAAAATTTGTATTCATTACGCTGTTCTACGCTGGACTGTGTGGGAGTGTCCCAGAGTCCTTATGTCCTACTATCCTAGTGTCCTGATGTCCTAGTGTCCAGATGTCCTGGTGTCATGATGTCCGACCAATTAGCCGGCTCATTTTTGCCATTCGTGTGCGAGTAAAAGCGGCCCAACTAAACGTATGTGTGGCCAACAGATTTATACAAGTTCAGCATTCAATTGTATGTGAGCCTAAAAAAAACCATATTCGTAAAATATGCACAAAAGGATTCATTCAACAATGCCATTTGGTAGTAGAGAACAGTATGCCCAATGCCAGCGGTTAGTGGGCTTTGCTTAATTAGTGCACATGGTCGACGCTGCTTATTATTTCGAGCTAATTGGAGGCATCGGTCAGTGGTGGCATTTATTAATTGTTATATATTAGGGGAAAAAGTAGGGTAGGTATATATTAGGCCTAATTAATCGGCGCATCGTGTGACATTTCAAGTGGGGAAATCCAACTAATTGCGGCTGGCAGAGAGAAAAAAAAAGGAGGAGGAAGTTCAAATTTAATTATACCGAATGCCTAATAGCTTCCAGCGCCTTTAAAGACCAATTCCTTTTACGATCCTCGAAACGGAAATTTGGCGTGCGAACGGCTTTTATGAGTGCGACGCTTCGTTGTTTCCTTTATGTTGAGCAATTTGCAGCATGTCCTGCGCCTTGTTTGCATGGCTTTTGACACGCCAACCCGGCTGAGTTGTCGCGGCAGGATGTCCTTGGGCTAAACTCCTGGCCAACCCCCTTTTTTTCCCAGCCTTTCATATCCGTGGCATAGACCAGAAACCACACACCTGCCAGCTGAGTAAATCTTCTCCGCAAAGGCAGTTTCATTTGCTGCCAGGCTGCCTGTCAGAAGCAGTCAGGATCAATTCCTTGGGCTGCTCACTCTACCAGGACTCCACGCTGTTCTGGCTCGTGTTTATTTGATTAAATCAATAAAAACACTCATAGCGCGGGAAGGCTGCTTCCACGGCAGGAGCTCCATGGTTTGATGAATGCTCAGAACGCGAGGCGAAACGACAGCCTCTGACTTTTGAATGGGGATATTTCCTGGAGAGCCGGGTCTTAAGTGTATTATTCCTTTTTCGCAAAATACCGGGGTAAGTACATAAATAGAGAGAAACACTGACAATCACGCACTTTTCGTCCTGAGAAATTGAATTTTCTTCTTTATAGTTATAAAAACATGCTGTTGCAGCCCGTCTCACACTCAAGCAATATTAATAAAGTATAGCACAGTGTTCAAATATTTCGAAAAATCTGTCATCTGCCAGAGAATTTTGCTGTATACAGAGTTATTGAAATTCTTTAGATTTTACTGTAATTTTCAGCAATTGTGGTAAGTTAATTTATCAATTTAATTACAATTAATGTGGCTACGATTTCATGAAAGAAAGTGCAGGGCACTGTGTTTATCTAGTTGCCAAAAATCTAAACCCTTTTCGTTTGCTTTCAAAGTGCAGAAAGGGTCAATGAGGCCCAGACTGAAATTATGGCAACAAGATTGTCAATGGCCTAAACGTGGACCGTCTGAGTGACAGCCAAGTTCAGTGGCCAGCCGTGCATCAAAATCCAGATTGGCATTCGCACTGGCAACCATCCACGCTTCCCAGCGGGGAACTGGGTCCCAAAGTATTGGAGTATCCATATCTGGGCACAATTAGTCACTTGGAATCTGGGCACGCACTCTGGAATTCTGTTGGCCCAAGGCAAAAAAATATATATTTGCATGCGTTTATGGCTCTTTTATTCGAGGCTCGTAAAAATGTTTAATTAGCGTTTCACAAGTAATTTCGTCAAATGTTTTCATGGGACCGAAAAAAGTCATAACAAACATATACACCAAGTAATTGTGCTTTTATGCAGATGCTGTTGAGCTGAATAATTTTTAATTGCATGTTTTTATGTGAACAGAACAAAGCAGCATATATTATGACATTTGAAATACAAATTAGTTCTGAATATTCATAAAGCAACATAGATGCAGGTGCATTTGACAAATTATATGAAATTGCATATCGAAATTGGTGGTCAAAATTCCATTCAGTTGGCTACTATTCAAAACACTACTTTGTTTTATGAATTTTAATTTTGAATAAGCAAGTTTTTGTTATAAATATTATTTAAGATAAGCTAGACACGCGAAACGGTGTGATTCGCCTGGAAAAAGTACTCTTATTAAACGTACAGTGCCTGCAAAAAGTTGTGAACTCAGATTGACAAAGGAAAAGTTTGTATTGTTATGGCAGTAAAGAACATGCTTTGTTGCATGGTAAAATTGTGGACCTTATATAATCACTTGTCTGTATATTTATAGAATACAGATGTACAACAAACTAAACTGACATATTACATGTAAACAAGCACTATCTTCAAGTAAATTTATTTAGTCAGAACATAACCTATGTATATCTACAATAAAACTCATTCGCATATGAGATTTGGCTTAAAAGGCACAACAGGAATAACTTTTTTCTAACAAGGTACTTATTAAACTTGGCGAATTTACATCTCATCCCCCCGGAGGACTGCAATATCAAGCATTCCAGCGAAGGGGAATTTCAGTGCTCCCGTTTTGGCATGTGTCCTCGAAAACGCTTCCTTTGCGTTGGTTTAAAGACGCTCCTCCGAAAACAGGCAGCACTTCAAACAGCCAGATGGCCAAATAAAGTAGTTTGAAGCGCTGGGAAAACCGAAAGCTCGGAAAAACACTGACTGCCACGGGAAAAGAAGGCGGAAAGAAAACGGAGAGCCGGCATATGCCCACGTCGAAACAACATAAAAAATGCGCTCGAATACTTTGCAAAATGAGCATCGCTGTGTGGGGCAAAGGCAATGGAAAAAGCGGAGTGGAAAGCAAACGGAAAATCAGGAGAAACTTTCCGGGTTCGGGGCGACAGACTCAAGTGCCGGATCCGGTCGAATTTGAAGACACAGCCGCCGAAAGCTGGACGCCGCAACCAAGGATAGCTGAAAATCAATTTGTTTGACAAACCCAGGACCCGCACAGTGGGTCAAAAGCGTCCGAACGCTGCTGGTCCATAAAACTCGTAAGTTGGCTAATAAGATTTGCATTTAACGTCCGTGTCTTGGATGTGTTCTTTATGGGATTGCCATTCGAACGGGGCAGGTCAAAGTTAATTTGTGCAATGCAAAATTTTGATTTGGGTCAATGGAGCTCACTGTCAGTTATTGGCTAAACCGGAGTCCCATCTCCGTTTAAATCTTCGCCAATTTCGGGATCGGTATCGGGATTTGGGTGCCATTCGTGCCGCTGCTCATAAAATCCATTATTTATGCGGCACACTCTAGCAGCACATTTGTCGATGGCACGTGTACGACGTGGACTTGGCCAAATATTGGGCAACGTTTGTTTATTTTCTTTTGGTTCTTCCTGCACATTGTCTCCTGAGTCCGTGTAATCAGCGAGCTAATGATGAGAGGAATCTTCTCCTCACCTGCTCCTCGGCAGTAGGAATTCCTTCTTCCGGCGGAAAGCCACGAGGTATCACTTTTTAAGCCGGCCTCCCTTATTGTTATCGAGTTGGGGCACTGGCACACGTACATATATGCAAAGAGACATGCTTTACATAAAACTCCAAAGATTTTTGCATCAGTAGCAAAGTTTTGCCAGTCGCCGGAAGAAATTCCCGCAGGCCTGCCCCTCGAAATTCAGCAATTCAGTAGCATACATGTTTCGCATAGAACGGAATTCCATGACAACTTGACGCAAAAGTGATATAAATCACCGGGAGAAACAGGAAGTCGGGCGAGTCCTGGAAACTCGATGCCATAATTTTCTGGGACCAAATTATGCACTTTGCGGGGATTACTCAACTCAAGTTGGGACGAGGATTTTCCGGAAAATAGCCTAAAATCTCATACGCACGCATGAGTTAATGGATGCACGCGTGCATGATAGTTAATATGAGTATTAATCCAATTATTCCTCAGCCAAGGGAAAGTTGTAATTTTTGTATACTTGGCAAAAGCGCCGGAAAAGATGGGAAAATTTCCAAGTGAAAATTTCAGCTGCCAGCTGAAGTAGTTTAAAAGTGTTGTTCGTGCCAATTTTGTAATACCATTTGGGGGAAATTAAGCTGGCAGCTCAGTGGGTGAAATCAATTTTAAGAATCGAGGTCATAAGGTATTACAGGGTATTTGCTTGCCATGATAACCCCTCCACCCACACAATTTGCATAAATCATTTTCCATTATACTCGTATACGTAAACGATATATTTTGTTTATCGGTGAGGAGCAAACATTGTGCTCAGGCAGAAGGTGAAATTATTTAGTCATCAGTTGTCGCAGCTCCTTTGATGAGATCACGAAATGAACCTGAAGAGCCGGCTCCAAGCTCCTGACAGTTGCCACGGCGAGTCCTGGCATCCTGCCATCGATATCCGCTGCTCGCATAAGTGTCTGGAAAACAATAGACAGCGGGAGCTAGAGCTTGTTTTCGGGGGGTTTTCTTTGGGGCGGTGGCCCACTCCCACTCCCTTTTGGGCCGACATTGTTGTCGGTTCATCACACGTGACTGAACTGGCATTCAGTGCGTCATTTGTCATGTGGCGTTGCTTTGTATCCTGCTAACGGTATTTACTCGCATATACTTATCCTGCTAAATGGAAGTTCCTCAGGCGAGTTGGTAGTTTTTTTTTCGTTCCGTCTGGCTGTGGCTGCAAAATGTACTCCATTGTGGCCTAATGACAGGTAACCGGAAATGCTCTCGCTTTCAGTGTGAAAACCACAGATGGGTTCATGTTTTTTTTTTTGTTTTTCTTGTACGTCAGATTTTGTTTTACCTTCTGAGAGCTGGCCATTTACTTGTTTGTTTTGTGGAAACTCAATTAGAGGCGGCAAATGGAATGCGGCTGCTTGTTTACTACGATTAAAAGGGTTGTGCTGGGGCATGTGCGTAAACGAGCTAATTAGGGTAAATAAAATAAATATGCTGGCCATAATAGCAAGATAAACTCTGCTTACTAAATCCAAGCACGCTAGTCGCAACTACTTGGCGGATAAAAAAAAAACGCCCGAAGGAGCCCAGGAATGGGTGAACTTTATGGTCGCGAAGCCAGGATAAGCCCACGCTGCGTATGAGTTATGTGCGTCCATCGGGCGCATTGCCCTTGACAAGGAGACGCCAACAAGTTGCAAGTCGCACGAACGAGGGTCGCTCCATCAGGTGGCATTCGTTTTATGAATGAATCCGCTTGCAACATGTTCGCTGCTCGCTTCGAGCGCGGCTCGAACCGATTGCGCGATGATTTGAGTTTGCCGCCTCGGTTTTTCAAAATCAGTTGCCAGAACTCGACGTGCCGCAGCGGTTGAAAAGCGCGGAAAATTGGAAAACATATATGCCGAGCACTTTCGCTGACGCTTGGATTTTGGGATTTTGAAGTGGAAAGCAGAGTTTGCTGGAGCAAAGTGATAAGATTGAGGAATAATTGCCAGCGAAAAGGGCAAATAGAGGCCAAAGGCGTACCAAGTGCATTTTTCGTGCTCCCACAGAAAATACGATCCGAGTGGAATTTATGTTAATTATTAAATGTAATTCAACTATTTAATACAACAGTCTAAGTGTGCATTTAACTGGTAAAAACAGTTTAAAACCAAAGCAACAACGAGTCTATTAAATAGGGATATTACAAGCAAGGCAAGTTTAAATACACGAATTGTTACAACAATTTTACAAACTGGGTAAATTATTCAAAATAAATTTGATTGAGAGCAAAGTGGTTTTTTCTGTCACCTGTAATGTTTTAATTGTGCATAATGCATTTCAATACAATGCAAATAAAGTGGTATTTTAATAAGCTTAGCAATGTTGCAAATAAAATGGAATGCGTTAAAGTTCTGTAAATAAATTAATTGCCTCATTCAATTTAATCTAGTACATTGTCAGAGTTCCGAAATGAATTTCAATTACATTTTTCATCTGATCAAACGCCGAAATTACTTTTTTTAATGCCTCCCTATATGTGTGTGTGTGTTCGCGGACTTATCTATGTGGTTAACCCAGGGCAATAATCAAAATGGCATCAAGTGCTCAAGAGCTCATGAAAGCCGTGTGATGTTGAGCAAACAGTGAACTGTGGACACATTGATACATACATACAGATACATACATTAATTTACTTGGTAATTTTGAACACTCCGGCAGAGTTTTCGACTTCTGACAGAGCTGCCAAAATATGAAAGACATGGCATATCAATGTTCGCGGTGGCAAGACAAGTAGCCCGCGGAGTTCAGTGTATCTCAACTGTATTTGGAGAAGCCACACAACTGTGCAAATATAACAGCCTCGGCTTAGACAAAGCCCAAAGTGTCCAAATAAATGTGAAATGTGAATGCAAACAGCCACGCCGACTTGAATTAGAGTATTAGCCAAGTTGAATGCAAATACCACAGCAAATGGAAGTGGTAGTGGTAGTGGTAGTGCTACTGTTTGTATATCTGTGGGCCTCTTATCGTGAAAACTTTTTTGGAAGACACTGTTGCCTTAATGAGCATAGAGAGCCTTGTGAATTTTCCTGATTTTCGATTGGGTTGGGTGAGAAATTGTCTGTCTGCCGTAGTCCATTGGACAGTTTATGAACTCAGCAAATAATTACAAAGTAGCGCCGTAAGAATAACAGCAAACTGCTTCGGGAATTAATACAATTTCACTTAATGGACAAAGTTTACGTGAAAGTAACTCGAAAAAAGTGAACTCATTTGCCAAACTTTGCACAATTAGCTGAAAAAAACAGTGAAATTCCAAATTAAATCGTTAGCCTAGCAGGATTTAAAAGGAAATCGTTTATATTGCTTCAATTACCATAACTGCTGAGAAAATGCGAATTTCAACGTTTTTTATAACTCGTTTTTTAAGTACTTCAAAAATGCTTTACCGTGTAAAAAATACGGTTATTACATTTAAATACTTGCCATAGAAAATACGTAAAAAGGCCATTGTCTAACCTTTTGGACACGAATTCAGCTTATAATTCAGCTTCCTTTCGCTTTTACTGCAGAAATGCAAATCAATCAAAATGCGTGCAAGCAGTTGGCTAAAAACTTTTCGCAAAAAGTTCAGCCAGCTCATCTGTCGCCGCCAAGGGGATTATGATCCAGAACCCAAGAACATGGCACAGATGTGCTTTTTTCGCACTTTTTTGAACTTTTTTCCCTCATATTTTATTTTTTTGGCGCCCTCGTCTGCTGATCAATCAAATGCGCATTTGTGTATTAATCGCGCTGATTAAACTGCCTGCGAGAGATGGTAATTTCACTTGAGACTCGAGATTTCAGATGCGGGCCAGTCCAATCAGATACAAATTGCTCTAGTGCCAACGAGCAGTCCAGGTCATGAGCTATTAATCTGGTTTAATCGAGTGGTCCAGATTGAACATGGGTAATTAATTGGCAACCACACACATGCGAAAAGGTTCGTTTAATATTTTATCATTCATTCCCCGATTGATTTCAATTGGCATTAAATGTTTTGTTACATTCAAGCGACATACGAGTGTATCTTGTCACACGCGTTTCGCTAAATTGATTTTATTGCCGGGCCATTTGGGCATTCTGGCAAATAACGCCATGCCCAGCATTGTGCCAGAAGCCAAAACCCAAGCGTCCAATTTAATTTATGAACATAAATTAATTTGGAAAATGAAATTTGATGGAATTTTACTTTGAACTGTTACTACACTGCAAAACGGTCAAAGTCGAGCTCAAAATCGAAGGCGACAGTGCAAAAACATCGTTGTTGTATCTATTAAAATTAAATTGAGTTCGTCGCGGGAAAGGGGAGGGGTGGTTAAAGGGGGGCAGATTTTCCGCGTTAGCTGCACTTAATCGCAAATACTCAAGGCGAATAATTGCTGCCGGGTAATTGCAACTGAGCTCAGGTCATCGAGTTTGCTACCCATGGCGGCATTATACTGTTGCACTATAAAATCATTCGACCCAAGTCCGATTAACTTAAGTGGGTCTTAGCCCAAAAGACGAGTATCTTGACGTTTTGTGCAATGTTATTTCCTTAAGAAAAATCACGTCAAGAACTAGGAGAGCAAGTTGACTTAACATTCCTTCCCAGAAACAATATAAGACTAATAGTTATTTGTGTGAAATTTGCCGAATGTTTGCAACTTAATTGGACTGCATAATAGATTGGGCAAAATGGATGTTTTAGCAATTCCAGTGTCCATCCCATCGAACTGATGTGGCTAATTGTTTTGCTGAATTGCACCTAGGCAAAGCAATTTCCATTGAAAACAATCAAATTCAAAACAATCAAATAAACAAGACAGCTGAGTGAAAGACTTTAGCACATTTTATGTCGATTGAAGGTTGAGTTATTTTTTGCACATGGCACACAGGTTGATTTTAATCTAAATTTAATTAGCATTTGAACATTTTTCTGCTGAACCGGGAAACCACACATTTGCTTGCCTAGAAAACCCGGTTTTCAGAGAAAGTTGCGACTAATACATATTTAATACGATTTCAAGTCCTGCGGGTACAGCATTTAACTAAGAAAATCAGAAAACAAGAAGCTTTTTAGCTTAGACAGCTTTATTATTCAAATACATTGCTCACAAAGAAACAAGAAATTCCCCTTTTCTTTGCTTCAAATTTAATTATACATTTAACTATTGTTTTTTTCTTGCTATTTGCAGTTTATTTCTCCAACGTAAGCCAACTAAATGCTGCAATGCTGGTGACATATAAAACGAAAGTGGAAACGGAGTTCATTCCTTAAGTAACCAATTTAAGATGTTGTGCTCCCAAGATCTCTAAACCACCGTCCAAATCCATTGAATAACTTATTTAAAGAAAAATATATAGAAAATGGAGGACGAGTGGGGCTCCATCGATCGCCTGCCTAGTGTTCCGAGTGCCTCGACGGATTTGGAGGCGGAAAACGAGGTGGTCAGCAATTGGTCCACACTGGCCAACTTCACGCGACTTGTGGCTGGTGCCGCTCCTGAAATCGTCAACTATACGCTCAACATGATCGACGTGGGTGTGGGCATGGCCACGGATATATCCAATCTGAGCGTGAGCACCACGCCCCTGCCCGCCTACGCAATCTCCAATAGCTCCTCACTGGCGCACACCAATAGTCGCCATGAAGCATCACCGATGGCGGAGCAAGTTCCGGAGCACGTGATGGACCACGCACCCCAACTATCCCGATCCGGGCTGCTGAAAGTGTATGTCCTGGCGGTGATGGCACTGTTCTCTCTGCTGGGCAACCTGCTGACCATCTGGAATATCTACAAAACCCGCATCTCAAGAAGAAACTCCCGGCACACGTGGAGCGCCATCTACTCGCTGATGTTCCATCTGTCCATTGCCGATGTCCTGGTCACCTGGTTCTGCATCATCGGGGAGGCCGCTTGGTGCTACACCGTCCAGTGGCTGGCCAATGAGCTCACCTGCAAGCTGATGAAACTCTTCCAGATGTTCAGCCTCTACCTGAGCACCTATGTCCTGGTCCTCATCGGAGTGGACCGCTGGATAGCGGTCAAGTATCCAATGAAGTCGCTCAACATGGCCAAGAGGTGTCATAGACTACTTGGCGGTACTTACATTCTGTCGCTGGTGCTCAGCTTGCCACAGGTAAGTGATTATACACTGAAAAGAAGTACAGATTACAGATAAGTTCTTTAAAAATCATTTGGCTAGAAAAAACAGTTAAGATAGCAACACAATTAAGCAAGGTTGTAATTAAATAAAACTTTTTGTTGAGTATTAAATCAAAATATTTTTATAATTTAAGTCTGGAAAAGTTAAAGGTACCCTTTGATTAGTAAATCAGTACGAGCTTTAAGACCTCCTCTTAATTTATGCACCCTTTCGATAAATTTCTTTTCGGCGAAAATGCGTAAGCCTCGAGGGCACAGATATTTTTGAGTTTTAAAATTAGCATGACCCGTAAAAATATTATTCTATTTAAAATGATTTTGCTAGAGGGCAAAATTAAAGCGTCTGCAGCTGAAAAAATGGCACTTCCAGTGAAGTGCGAAGTAGACACGCTTATGAAAATAATCCAGTCACTTTTGGTGGGGCGTTCCATTACTGCCCCTGTCCCTGTTCCTACCCCCACCCCTGGCACTCCATTTGATCCTTACGTTCGCGCTGATGAAGTTGAAGTAATATGTTTACTTTATAACACGTATACGCCCCGTGGCACAGTGCAAATAGTCTTGAGTAGGCGCCAGAATGTGTGCAGACATTAAAAATGATTGCCTTCGCACAATAAGTGTACACTAAATGTGGCTTTAGGCCGCTGCCACGCCCACACACACGCGTCCTGATGGGCGTAGGGTTGGCCGGATGGGCGGATGGGGACACCCAATCGAATTCCGGTCGTCCGACCAACAAAGGGTTTTTCTCTTTTGGTTTTTCCTCTGGGTTTTTCGCTTGTGCGACTGGTGACCAAAAAAAAGGTCCGAACAAGTGTGTCTTCTGCCTGACGACAGACATTATTCATATTCCCGATTTCGGTTCTTTGTGCGCAGATAGGCACACTGGGTGATATATTCCTTTGCCCTGGCAGTCAGCTGGCGGATAAGCCTGAATGGGACTGCATTAATGGGAGTCACTCGCTTTGTTCTACAACTCTACGGCTCGGTTCCAGATTTCCGGCACCCTGATTGTATAATATATGCCGCGTGTCTCCACATCCCGATTTCATAGTCGATTCGCCTGGTCTGTCCTTGATTTATGGCCCCGGGTGAGGCGCTTCACTTCTCGAGTTCAGTTAATCTTTAGCTGGATTGCTACGAGCTACTGCACGTGTCTTTCCTTGAAGTGGAAATTCGTGGACACTCCATTTTAGGCTGTCACTAAGGTAGGTAATTAGCACGAAAGGCCCACTTCAAAGTTGCCAAGGGTTAGTAATATAGTTTGATTGAAAAGTGACGCCAAACTTTCCACTGCTCTTTTTGTAACGCGGGTCATAGGTCATAAATATCGTTCGCAGAATTTGGTTAGCTATAACTGGGACAAGTGGTTACAAAGGTCAAACCCGCTGTATAACCAAATTTGTCACCTGAGAGATGCCAAGAATAGATGGAAAAGAACCAAAGGGAAAGTGGATGGTAAGTGGATTTACCCACGCTAGTTATGCAACTAGCACACTTTCCACTGCTCGCCCGCAAATGTATGCTAAAATGTAGCCCATTTAATTAGAGAGCCAAGCAAACCGACGTCATTTCCTTTTATCTGAATAATGTATTGCGTGGAACAATAATTACAGACGTACCGCAAAAATCGAGGCGAATTTATATTTGCTCACTTTGGGCCAAAATGTGTGTGGGTTTACTGGGTGCAAAGGCATGTGCGAATCAGTTTGTTAAATCATCTGACTTGTTTAAATGCCGCAAAAAATGTGCTGAGCTTAATTACATTTTTATTTTTTTTTCCACACGATGTCAAGCGGAAAATTTGGCCTTTTTGTTGCGGGGAATTTGGTCCAGTCGACCCATAATAGAAAGGACATAATGTATTGGTTTTGAATTTTTAAAATAGAACCAGACTTTGCTGAACTTTCCAGCTTGGGTGTCAATATTTGTTGACGAACGTCACAAATTACGATGATATGACAGAAAGCATTTATGGATGGCCACTGGCACCCAATTAAAAGAAATTTTGCAATCATTATGCCCATTTTTATGGTCCACTTTTCGACATCGCGCCAATATCCGTCGTCCTGGGAAACTTTCTTCATTTTGGTTCGACTCGAACATGCGACATAAAAGTTATGCCGCTTACAGACGTGACGGTCGAAACGTTCCCGCCGGAAATGAGGGAATCATCTCAAACAATTTTCCGGACAACTTTTCCCATGTCACACGTTCATGGAGCAGGCAACCAACCAAACAACCAACCAAGTGGCACATGTGTTGGTAGGGAGCCACATCGAATCCAATATGAGACGCACCGCTGAACTCGTCGGTTTCAAATAAAGAAACGAAATGAAAATTCACTTCGACTGCCAATAAACAACAAATGTTTTCAACAGCAGCATTTATTTGGCTCCACTTCTATCGACACCAACTCCACCTCCTCCTCCTTCGCCCCAGGAAAAAAAGGAAAAACACAGTAGAATCCTGCCACAATAACTCGCAGTGTGAGCTCAAAATTGTGGCACAATGAAAACACGCCGCCATAATAAAGTCAAACACAAGGGTATCCACAGGTCCTCCGCAGGGTATTATTGTGAATTTAATTTCACCGACATTACATAAAATTCAGCAGCCTTAGGTGGCATAATTAGAATTCCGTAGAATTGTTAACTAATTTGAGGGAACTAGTCAATATTTCTTCAGCAATGCAATTTGGTTAGAACGGAAGTTCTTTAAGTTTTCCCTCACCATGAATCAATACTGTTTTTTTTTTACTTTCGCAAGTTTTTTTCTAAAGTTTTTCGTTGCAACTTGTGTAACTTTTCCGCAAATAGTGCTGAAGGCTTGAATGGTTTTTATCGTGAAACGCCCTTTAAACTTTCCGAGCATTTTTAATGAATAGCAACATGGAAATAATGAACAAACACTTGAACAGTTGAAGTTAGAAATAATTGAAGGAAGAATATTGAAAACCACAATTATCCTTGCTTACATCTGCTTTCTTTTAGTAGCCATGACCTATAAAAATATTTGTATATATCCATATAAAAAGCCACTGGGAATTTACTTCGGTTTCGGCGGAAGGCAATGGCTTGGAAGTTATAAATGTGCGAAATTAATAAAAATCAACCATTAGACGATTATCCGCTTCTCGTTATTTCTGCGCGGCGGGTTTTTGTGTAGTTTTTACTATGCTACTCAGTGGAGCGCAGAAAGTTTTCCCATTTCCTTCATTTGGGTCAGCTGTTGGCTGTTGACACAGCGGCCGCCAGAAAACCCATAAAAAGCGCAAATAAAAATACTTTTAGCGTATTAGTTATGCGTAGACACATCCCATCCTTGGTGTATTTAAGTTGCTACACTTCCTTTATCAGTCCTGGCCACACATTTTCCAGCTCGAGAAGCTTTTCCTGCTGCGAGAATTTTCACCTTTCTACGTGGCACTCTGCTGAACTCGACTTGAACAAGGGAGTATGCGACTGCAGACTGTATTTATTTCCCAAACATGTTCCATCAATTTTGGAAATAATTCGAGACCCAGCCAAAGTACTTTTCACCCATAACCAAGCTGCTTGCCACTCAAAATGGAAAGTAGATCAAAGCCACATCGTTTTGAGTCAGCAGTTTGTTACCATGGACCGCATGTGGATATTTCCATGAGAACATGCCCGTACTTAGTCCTTGGTGCAAACAGGACATGGATTGGTTTTTTAATAAAAATCTGATTACAGCACCATCTTATTTGCATAACACATTCAAGATATGTGGCTTTAAAAATTTGCATTTACCTGCTAGAAACAGGCCATAAGTTGATAGGAAGGTAAATATCCTTAAGAATCACTTGCTTGAACTTGAACTTTAAAGTTCAATCTATGCGTCAGTTTTGACCTTTAATGTTGCATGTACTTTCCAGTTCTTCATCTTCCATGTGGCGCGTGGCCCCTTCGTGGAGGAGTTCTACCAGTGCGTCACCCACGGATTCTACACGGCGGACTGGCAGGAGCAGATGTATGCCACCTTCACGCTGGTCTTCACCTTCCTGCTGCCGCTGTGCATCCTGTTCGGCACCTACATGTCCACCTTCCGCACCATTTCTAGTGAGTTTTTTTAGCCAGAAGGAGTTTACTTGCCCGTACTAAACTGATAACCTGATAATCGAACAGGCAGCGAAAAGATGTTCCAGGGATCAAAGTTGGCCAACTACTCAACGGCCAAATTGCCCACGCAGACGAATCGCCAGAGGCTGATACACAAGGCCAAGATGAAGTCGCTACGCATATCCGTGGTGATCATCATAGCGTTCCTCATCTGCTGGACGCCCTACTACGTCATGATGATTATGTTCATGTTCCTCAATCCGGACAAAAGGGTGAGTAGTTTCGACTGAACACACACCACTCCCCCCTCCCCCCTGCCGAATTTGAAGCTGAAACTGAATGACAAGCAGATAGCGATTCCTGATACCGAAGGGCGCATCAATCAGCAGTCGATTTGTCAGTTTGTAGCGCATGTTTTGGGTGAATCCTTTGTCCTGCTCCCCACCAAATTTACGGCTTGGGGCCGTCGTTGTGCGAGTAAAAAAAAAAGGAGAATACGATACGACCTAGTCGCAGCTGGCAAATCCGTTCGGGGCCATACCCCACAGCCATAAAAATGATTTCTTATGCTCAATTTTTAATTAATCGTTACGCCACCCGACCGACCACACGGTCGCAATTTTTCCTTAACGGCGTACCCAAGTTTGATGACTTGCCAGAGATGGTCAGTAAAAGCTGGCCAGGTTGCAAGATTACGGCGTGGGAATCCGGGCAGAAGAAACACAAGGTCGAGTTGCTACAAAGCATCCTGTACAGTAGGGGAAATGAATGAGCAGGAAATATTCCCCATAGTTTATTCCAAAGCACAGATTTAAGTTTAAAAATGTGATAATAGACAAAAGCGAAATCATTTTGCTGTCACTATTTTGAAGTGAATTGGATATTTGTCCACCGATTACACGGAATTTCACATCCTAATGGATTGGAATTGACAAGTTTTAATGCAATGCGATTGCACATTCATGATGGCATTTCCGCCTAAACTCCTACTCATTCACATGGCAGTGTGCAAAATAATTAATCTAAAAGTCAGCTTTTTAGCGCAGTGTATTCGGAGGCGAACTGAGCCCCATTTCGACCCACAATGCGCCCACTCGAATGTAGAGGGGCATAGAGGGGGAAAAGGGGAAAGGGGTGCGGCAGGGACAAGGAAATTAATTTGAATTTGCTTGCAGCTGGGCGACGATCTGCAGGACGCCATCTTCTTCTTCGGCATGTCCAACAGCCTGGTCAACCCACTCATCTACGGTGCATTCCACCTGTGTCCTGGCAAAGCCGGCAAGTCGAGCGGCGGGGGCGGCAACAACAACGCCTACAGCTTAAACAGGTGAGTAGGGTGAGCCCACAGAATAAGTTAATTCTATTAACCACTACATTTCGTACTTGTTTTTGCGCTTTTATCGTGTCAAAATATAGTTACTTTTCACTCAAGCAGTACACTTTTAAGACAGCCAAGCAAGCTTTTGAAGTCTGAATTGCTGCTTTTCTGATTAAAGAGTTTTTATTTATGGCAATATTTCACATTTAAGAGTAAATGATATTGTAAATTTAAATAAAATAGCAGAAAGTTGTCTCTAAAAATTAATGTATAACTATTAAAACATATTTTAAGTAAAATAGTGTTAGTGTTGCTTTTTAATGGCAGTTTTGCAGTCTTTAAATTTTTATAAAATAAATCCTAAATGCTTGCAAATATTATTTTTCATGCCAACTTAAAACATTGTTCCATCGCTAGTTAACATCACTTACTGTATTTATTTATTATTTTAAACAGCTGCCAAAGCAGCGAACTATCTCAGGATCAGATATGATTTGCTATGATTTTGTCACACTTCCTATGATTGTTTTGATAACGCAAAAAGCGCACACAACGTGATTGGCAATAAACTGATAAATTCTTTTCCGTCTGGTTTTTATCACCTCACCGCATCGTCCATTCCCCCGCCCACTTTCCATCCGCAGGGGCGACTCGCAGCGCACACCATCCATGCTGACGGCGGTGACGCAGGTGGACGGCACAGGTGGCAGTTCCCGCCAGATGCGGGCCTTCCGCCAGCAGAGCTACTACCGCAGCTCCTCCAACGGCACAGCCGGACCGGGTGCTGCTCCCTTCAAGGAGCAGGTGGGTCTGCTGCACGTGGGTCCCGGCAATGGGACGCCCGGTGGCTCCGTCTCCAGCGGCGCCATGCCGCAGTTGATGCGTAAGGGATCGGCTCTGCTGGCCCGACATCCCAGCTGCCTGAGGGAGCAGGAGCACCAGCAGCGGTTGCTGCTGCACGAGAAGCCCTCGACCCTGGTGCTCAGCTACGACAGCCAGCGGGGCGGAGTGGGCGTGGGCGTGGCCAGCGGTCTGCTGGACAACAACGAGCGGGTGTCGAGCGTGTGAGAGCAGCTGGCGATGGCGGTAGCGGCGGCGGCGGTGGCGGTGGATGCACCGGACACAGCAGAAGCAGCAGCAGCAGCGGCATCAGTGGATGCGGATGCGAATATGGCGACGGAGGACGCCTGCTCCTGCTGCCATTGCCTGAGCAGGGAGCTGGTGCGGCGGCAGTTGGAGCTCCAAGTGCTTCCAGTGCAGTGAGGCGACTGCCAGTGGATTTGATCCGGCTGGCTGAGTGGCCTGAGCTGGCGATTCCAGCGATTCCAGCGATTCCCTCGGTCAACGTGGAGTGGCGTCGATGATCAGATCACCGGTGCGTGCAACATGTGCTTAGATAGTGCTAATCGAGAGTTAAGTCTTCAAACACAATGGGTGTGCTTAGAGGTAGCGTAGGATTAGAGCTAGTCCGTACGAAGTAGTTGCCCTGCACCGGGAGAAACTCGTGGTCACTTTACATGTTCTCTGAATGTTCCAATACTTGACTTCGACAAGGATACAAAATAAGAAATAATATGTATGTACAGCCCATAAATCTTATAAATTGCAATTAAATCTGGTTGTGAAGAAAATAGATTTAACTTTATAATGTTTCAAATGTTGCGAATTCGCCAGCGTGTAATCCGATATAAGCAACAATAATTACAATTATAATCAATGTGCAATCAGAGTCACTTACAATTTCAGCTTAAATTACTGCTTAATTGGACGTATAATTAAATATATACGACTTCAAATGAGTTTCTCTCATTGGCAGGGCAACTTTGTAAAGTTAATTAACAGCGTTTTCCAGTTTTTTATTTTGTTCCACCAGCCAAGTAACTAAGAAATCAATTCTCTAATTGTATAAAAAAGAAATCAGCCAAAAACAGGGTAAAACTAACTATTGTAAATATATTTACATTACATTTACATTACATTTACATTATTTTGAGAAGAATATTGTAAAAAAAAAAGATTGTAAAGTTTAAAATAAATATGAGTTCATGTTCAACGACACAAGGAATTATTTTGGTTAACTTAAGAGACTAAAAAACCATATCCAAACTCATGTCCATATTTTAGTTCCTGAGTTTCCTGAGTTTTAATTAGTTTCCTTTGATTTCCGTTTCCTTAACTTCAAGGAAGCTTCCATCTGAATCGAACTTTTCCCTTTGTAAACGGCGCTCTCCCAAAGGAATCCATAATTTACGGCCATCTGGAAATGTCAATGGAAACGTCGAATTCCACCGAACACCACAATTCAATTTGGCCAAAAAGCCCCAGGAGATGTACGGATGATTCTGGAAATTCCGCAGGATTAACCACGCACACACATGTGTCATTAGAGGAATCCAGTGCATGCTGCGTATCCTTCCCGTTTGCATATTCATGTGCGCACTTTGGTGCGTACTTATGTATAAATAACCTGTGTCAAATTTGTATAGTTTATTTTTTAATAAAACCCGAATGATCCCAGCGTAACTTTACGAGCCAACTTTTACGCGCCACGCACAGCTCAACACGTTGATGAACTAGGACGCACTGCAGCATGTGCCCCATAAATCCCCCAGAGCTCACGTCCACCCGCCGGAGCACGGGTATATTACAAAATTTTTATGGGCACCACAGGCGGAGGTCGCCCACCCACTCTCCCATCGCGATAGGCCAGAAACGAGGACACTTTTCCCATTGCCAGTGCCGAACATCCCGAAAATAGAAAGTCCAATGCGGAGGAGAAAAACTTTCTGGCCCAAAATGCAAAACAATCTTTGCGAGCCGGAGTCGGACGAACAATGCGTCCGAAAATGCGCCTTGAAATCTCAATTTAGAAGCTGCGCCGGAAACAGGAACCCAATTACCACAAATAATGAAAGATGGACTCCGCTGGGCTGGACTTAACTTCCCCCTTCAATTATGCGCAGTCTGACGAGCACTGATCAAAAAAAGTCTGGCTATAACAATTCAAAAATATAATAATAAAAGCAGTAAAATTTCCAGTATAAACTTTACGTTTCTGGTACCATTTAAATTAAGTTAAATGGAATATTAGATGGTAAAGATTATGATGTCAAGTTATTTTTTTTGAAAATATCGATATCAAGTTAAGAAAATAATATATGTTGCTAAGCTAACTAGCTTAGGATGTCAAAAATTTGTTTATAAACTGTCTATTTAAAATCAAATTTGGTAACAATACATTCAAAGTAGCTAGGCTTTTTTTCTGCCTGTAGCCCTTTAACTTTTAATGGCTCGATATTTCGTGATGTTCCGCTGACCAACTGCCAAAGTTTAGAACGCGATTCCCTGGCCATTCCGAAATGTAAATGCCGAGCGAAAAGTGTTCCACGAATGCGTATTTTATTTTAAGTACGCATTCCAGCAAACAAAGCCATTCGATGGCGGATGGCGAAGAGGCACTTAACGAGCGGGTCGAGGTCCTCCATTTTATTGCGGATAAAAGGTTGAATTCGAGGGCCGGGCCATAATAGCAATCGCAATCGTAAAACGGGCTGCAAGTACATACGAGTATAGTCGTGTAATATAGCAACCCATTGTGGAAACCTTGTATGAATGAGTCCGTGTATCCGGTGATGTGTAGACAAGGCATCCAGACAGGCAGTACATCGTTACAGCAATTATACAAATTTATGGACCATTATCAACATGACACAAACTTGGCCCACAATCCACTCGCTCCATTCAAGCGTGGAGCGATAAAAGCAGGGACATGTGCGCAAGCGGAGGGAGGAACACCCACTGTAAGCTCGAGACTGACTCATCGAAAACTGATGGGCTGTAAATAACGTACATAGAGACTTCTTACGGGGATTCCTCTTATTGGTTTTGCTTTAACAGAATTTCACTTAGGTTTTTAGGACAGATTACTAAGCAATGAGTAGATCCAATGGGACTGCTAGTACTGGTATCCTTATCTAGTGCTCACAACAGCCTCCTTTCGCGCCGCATCCTGGAGTAGCTGGGTGTCCACCTCGTCGCCCGGCAGCTGCACGTAGCGCACCACGGAGCCACGGATGAAGCAGTTCTTGACGCTCAGCATGTGGGGGTACTTGTCCGGATCCGTGACACTGATATCCGTCAGCTTAATGTTCAGGTATTGATCCACAGAATGCAGGGTGCCACATATGCTGTTTAATTATAAACAAAGTCTTAAAAATAAATTTCCATATTTTGCCGGCATATATACGAAGTTCACCTGAGGTCGTTTTTCAACTCCACGACGACTTCCTTGCCCACCAGCGACTTGAAGAAGGAGTAAAAGAGCTGCAGATCACATAAAGCGTTAATGTTAATTCTTAAATTCACAGTAATTTCTGTTTTGTACCATTGTTATTGTTTATTGCAATTTCGACGAACGCGTTGTTCCCTTAGAGATGTGATGTATAAAAATAAAAAACTATCGATAGTTGCTTTAAAAAATACATATCGATAAACTTCACGTGTGATTGTCGGTAACAATGTTCTATTAATATTTGGCTTACAAATATTACTTGTAATACATTTTATTACAAATAAATGTATATTAAATCTTAAAACTGTGTGGCTAAAAGAAATTTTGCAGTAGCGGAGCTGCCATCTGTTTATTATTTCTATCTATGTGGCAACGCTTTCGCGTCGCTGTTGGTTGAGTTTCATGGACGCCAGCTTTGTACAGACAGCTTTTTGGCGGGCTTAAAACCTAGTTTTTAAATAATGTATTTCGGTTAATGTATAAAGCTTTACTACGGAATTTACAGTATTCATAAAACAAGAATATATTCGCAATCCAAATCAATGTTAGCTTATGTTTTTGTATATTTTATTTATTACCAAGCATCAATACATCTTAAATGGATTTTCCGAAAATTCGGCAAATAAAAAATTTTAAATAAATGAGGCTGCGTAAATAAATTCAAAATAAATAAATAAATATTTTTACAATTAAATAAAAAATTTAGTTTTTTTTTTAAAAGAGAGGATATTACGGATACAAGACGAAGGAAACAAAATAGGAAATAAAGTCAAATCATGCGAAATAAAAATATTTAAAATAGCAAGCCAATCCCAACCCACTTAAGAATTGAACGCATCCACAGACATTTGCAAGAATTCGGTTAAGATGTATATTTTAGGGGAACAGATTAAATTGCACTTGCTAATACAATTATTGACTTTTAAATTACATTTAATAACAATTTTCTCGGGTGGTTAAAACTATTTACAAACATAAGGGGCGCATTGACCACTTTACCATTTCCCAAGGAGCTCTACATTTTTATGGTTTGCCTCTAGAGTCTAGACCAACAAAAATATGTGCTGCCCGCCCCGTTTTTCTGCGCCTTCAAATCGCCAAGAATCTTAAAATTTCAATTAGCTTAAAAAAATCACATTTGATGTATCTTGTATCTGGTTCTACGACTCCAACTTAATGCGCCGAATGCGGAAGGTGCCAACTACGCGCTACGTTTTAAAGTAACAGCAAGGACCTCGCGTCCCTTTTCGATCGGATCCTGCCACTCTAACGCTAATAAATTCGTCTCTACCCCGCGATCGCCTCGGTGCTCCCATGTCATCTTAGCCAATGGTCATCTAATGCTCCGAGCTGAAGTACGAGTTCTGCATGAGATACAGCTTGTCGATGGGGTTTATCAGGCTGTTGTTCAGGTTGGCCAGCATGTCGTGGGGATTCGAGTGGGAGTGCTGGTTGCCCGACGAGCTGGTGGACTGCAGCTCCAGGTTGTTCAGCGACAGCGAGTCCGCATCGTCCTCCAGCTGATCAAAGTTGCTCCCATCCAGCGAGAGGTCCGAGCTGCAGAAGCTGTCATTCGAGTTGGCCGGATAGTCTGTTGAAAAGCAAGCCATTAGTACTTGTATAAATCAAACTTTAAATCGAATCACTTACCATCCGGTGAGAAGGGCAAATTGGGATTCAGCGGCTGGCTGGCGAAAGTGCTGTCCAATCCGCCCAGATAACCGGAGCTATCTCCTCCCAGTTCCTGCTTGACGCACTTGTCCTCTTTATCGTTGGTGTCCTTATCGTCGGTGGCGCTGGAACTGCCCGTGCCACGCCCACTGCCCGATCCTCCGCCGGAGCCACCATTCTGCTTGGCCTTCCGCTGAATCTTCTTCATCTTGGCGCGCTGATTCTGGAACCACACCTGGACCACACGAACCGATAGCCCGGTGTCCTTGGCCAGGGCTTCGCGCACTTTGCGACATGGTTTGGGTGACTGATCGAAGGAGGCCTTGAACTGTTTGCGCTGCTGCGATGTAAGGATGGTGCGTGGTCGTTTGGGACCTCTCCTTCCATCTCGTGGCCTCAGCAAATCCTCCTCGTCCAGGCCAACGAACCCACAGTGCTGAGCAGCAGCGGCTGCCAGGAACATCTCCTTCTCCAGATCGTGGCGGTAGCAGAATAGCTGGCCATCCCGCAGCATGAACTGCTCACCCTTCTGGAGCGGCAGTCGGCAGGCGTAGCACACGAAGCAGGGCAGGTGGAAGACAAAGTTCGGTATGGGTCGCATCACCAGCTCCTGCGGCAGGATCGCATGGCAGCAGGATGAGCACTTTATACCGAACAGGCGGTCGTAGTCCATCTTGCAATAGAGCTTCGAGTTGCGCACGTAGCAGGTGTGGTGCAGCTGCATTCCGCAGTAGCAGCAGGCCAGGCACTGCTCGTGCCAGTTGGCATCGCCCACGTTCATCAGGAATCGGTCATGGATCTTCTGGCCACAGCCCTCGCACAGCTCGAAGTTCTTCTCGCACTTGATGTGCCCCACATCTGGGGATGAAACAAGCAAAAATGGGGGAGAAAACTTGCGTTAGTAAGTCGCAGAATACATTTCGAGTAACTTATACACTGAGGTTTAAAATATGGCATATAGTTGTGTATATAAAAATTCATTTATAGGAAAACGCTACCGAAATGAACATCATCATGAAAAAATCGATTTAGTACCTAACATATATGTGAATAAACATTTTCTTGAGAACAGAAATCTTTCCAATATCCAATATTCCAATTCAAATATCTTTTTAATCCTAGTACTTTAGGAATTTTGTTCCAGTGTAGCTTCGTTTATTCGTTACTCCGCGTAGCCCTCCTGTGATGGGCGTACGTGGCGTATACGTGATGGCGGCACATGTTGCTGCGAAATTATCATGACATGTGCTGCCAATGGAGCAGGGAGCGCGCTGACAATCGAATCGTGTGAAAATGCTTCAACGTCTCTCTTGTTTTTCCGTTCGCTGTTTCGCACTTTCGGTGGAAAGACAGAAGGAAAACTCTTCGCTGGAAAAAATTATCTGTCGTCGGACTGTAACAGCTTGTATTGAAAGCTTATTGACGCGTAATTGAAACGTAAAGTTTTCCCTATTTGTTCGGTATTATTGAACAGCTCCCCACCTCGATTTCGATTATCGATGTATATAAACACGCCAGAAAATTACTCAATTGATATTATATATGCCACCGAACTTAAGCTAAGTCTTAACTCCTAAACAAAGTCTTTTAAAAAATGCTAATCTCCCATTGAGGAGCTACTGGATTTCAGCTCGCCTTTACCAAAGTAGAACGAACCTAATCCTCCCGTAGACGGAGCTCTTGAAACTGTAAACCAGTCATAAAAAGTAGTACCCGAAAAACACAACAAAAGCTGCCTGCAGTAAACATAAAAAATATATGACGACCGCCACGAAAAATGTATGGAAGCATTTGAAAAATGAGCAGCGAGTTGGAAAGTGCGAGTGGAGGAAAAGTGCGAAGGGAAACTGGCAATGGAAGTGGAGTGTTATATTATATGGCTGTGGCTCAGTGGCAGAAAAATGTGCATGATTTATGGTTGGCACAATGGCCTCCCCACAAACACACACACACAGACGCCATATCTAGGCGGATGTGGCTGTGTGGGTGATATATAGTCTGGGAATAGGGAGGAAAATCCCTATGTAAGGGGCCACTAAGCCAGTGCAGCGGAAAGTTGACAATATCCTCGGGCATTTTCCTATTCGCTTCTTTTTCCTATTTTTTGGCTTGCATATTATCCTATTGTGCAGAATCCATATCCAATCGCATTGGCGATAAAGGTTTTTGCCTGGGCCGAGCAAAAAATCGAGAATGATTCATTTGATAAACCCCAGAGGGGCGCTGCGTTTTGAATTTGGCCGCTTGTTTTTTTTTTTTTGTTTTGAGCTTTGAGCATCGATATTGTGACGGGATTTCGTTTGTGTAATCTAATCGAAATTTATGGCATTTTGCTGCAGTTTTATGAATGCTTTTTTTCCCCGATTTCTCTGTATTTTTTTTGGCCAACAAAGGACTCCTCATTGAGTGAGTGTGTGTTTTTGTGCTTGAATGGTAAAGCCTGGGCGAAACTTGTCCAAAAATCAACAAACAACAAGCGCAAACAGTCGGAACAAGTGCGGCACACTCATGTCAAATACATAGATTAAACAGCAGATAAACCCAAAATCAACTCGACGATAAACATAGAACTAATAGAGGAAAGTGTCCTCGTCGTTATCGGCGATAAAGGGGCTTATCTGCCCGAACGCCCCTCGATTGTCGCACTATATGGTGCATTTATTGACACATTGACAGCGGGGCGGGGTTATATGGAGATAAATCGGCAGACAGCACCCAACTTCTGGCACTAATTCGGCCACTAACTGGAGTCCAGTCCACGTAACACGCGGATTTTGGCAGCAGTTCATCGTTGACAGGCAGCTCATAATTCAACAGCTTTCATTTCGGCTGACAAACAAACAGGGTCTTTAAAACTCTTCGCCTCTATCTACAACATGGAAATGGGGCTAAACAATAAGCCTATTAATATTAATCATAAAATAAAGATTATAAAAAATGGCATGAACTACTTAAAAAAACTACTCTTTATCAATGTAAGATACAGATTTGATCACTCTAAGATTAGAGTAGATGTAGTGCTCTTTGTGTGCTCCTGTGGACTTCCCGTTTAGTTCTTGAATAGTAGTTTTGTTTCAGTGTAGCTGGATCTCAACGGAAAGTGACACAGAACTATGCGTATGGCGCATACTTCCGCCACACAAATGCACACCTACTGGCGATTGGATGAGTGGGGAGAGTGGGTAGGACAGGAAGACGAAGTTGGAGCCGCCGCAGAAGCCAGATATGTATGCTGATACGCTCGGTGGAATACCTGACACTGAGTGTGCTCATTTCCGTGGTCTGCCCCCGAGTGCACACCACCCCCAATGGCAGCCCATTCGAAATTCCTCGACCTCTGCAAAGTGTGGGCCACCGATAGTAGTTTAGCAGTCGGCAGCCAAGTGTTTGCCGAGGAAAATGGAGCTTTGGATGCGATGGATGGAGGAGGGGTGTGTGGATTGGCGGAAACGGAAACTATTTGCTGCCATTTGGGCAATGGCAAATGGCAAATAGCAAATGGCAGAATGCGAGCATTAATAGAAATTTCATAGGCAAATGCAAAGTTGGCCGGCAAGAGAGCACAGCTATTGTGGGCGACTGAGTGGCGGATGAGGGGCACTAAAAAACCAAAAACACAATCCACTTAGCCTCGGACGAGGTCTGGTCTGCATATGCATCACACACATTGTTTGCACACTTTGCATTTCGGAGGGAAATTCGCAAAAGTTTTCCCCAGCAACACTTTCGTTGCAGCTCAGCTGAAAAGTGTTGCCTATTTTGAGGCTGTCATGCATGCGAGTGTGTGTGTATGTGTGCCTGCATGCCAACGCATCAGTGTGTGTGTGTGTGTGTGGGAGAGAGGAGGCAGTGTGTGGCATGCCTTAATAGCCTTTTATTGGTCGAGCCACGCCCCTTTTTGGCCGTGCCGGGCGGATGTCAGACAGGTATATTGTCAAAATTATTTTGTGGTCAACTTGCGTTCATACTTTTGGAAATACTTTCGCCATGCTCGCCACACATCCGCCCACTGAACTATCCACAACATGTGTGCGCCATCACAACTACAAATTCATAATTTATTGTCCTCTGTCAATATATGTATGTACGTGTTAGCCGGAAATTGTGCATTTGCTTCTGCCTGTTTTTACATAAGTGGACAATCTGCATCGGGCTATTTCAGTTGCAAAAATAAAGTAAGTCCAACTCTTTGAAAGCTGAGTTGCAATTAAGTCCTAAGTTAAACATGGATATATGCTAATATTGATACCACAATAATTAACAAATGCTCTGGCAAATCTAACCAATTTTACTACAAGCTAAAAGGAAACGCTTAACAAAAAAATGTCTCTTATTTAATGTGTGTTTACAATTAATATAAGGGGTGATAATAGTTTCTTCAAGTATTGTCTTTTTATTTATTATTGTCTATTTTTTTTTTTTTTTTTTGATGTTTAGTAATTTATATAAAATTTTGATTATGTTTCCTTGTATTACTTTAATGTAATGGATATATACTCGCATTAATACTGCCTACAGGCCCTCTCAAAGTAAGTAATCAACAAATGCTTAAAAAATATACATATATATTCAGCTTAAAGAATAGTTGTAGGAGCAAACACCTTTTGAAATAAGCACTTAAACTTTATCCGCAAGGAAAAACAACGAATATCTATATATTTCCCCCTAGAGAAGCATTTCTTGGGCCCCGAAAAGCCGAGCACATCGCACGCAAACTGCCGGCATACTCAGGTGTGGGTGGTTGTACACAATCTGGAGCCTCGTCCGACCAACTTGGAACTCACGGAGCACCGAACCTGGACACGGATACAGATGCGGATACGGACCCGCAGGCCGGGCACACGCAAGTATGCCAAAAACGAAAAGCGTGAAAACCCCAGAAGAGGAACGAGCCGGTAAATTTCTCGACTGCCGGTGCAAAATACTTTTGGAACATACCTGTGCGTCCGCTGCAATCGGCAGACAATTTGGATGCCGCCGCTGCCGAGGCCGATGCTGCAACACCTCCATTCCCATTGCCATTCCCGTTTCCATTGCCATTGCCATTTCCGTTTCCGTTGCCACTGCCATTTGCATTTCCGCTTCCTGTGGCCGCTGGACCCGTCGATGTTGCTGTCGTCGCAGCGGCAGCCGCCGCAGCAGCAGCAGCAATCGCCGCAGCAACTGCTCCGCCTAATTGCGAGGTGGCTACTGAGGTGCCTGCTGCCGATGGAGCTGCCACAGCAGCGGCAGAGGCAGCGGCAACAGCAGCAGCTGTTAATGTGTTGCAGGCTGAGTGGAGGTTGTTGCTGCTGCTGCCCCCATTGTTGTTGTTATTGTTGTGGTTGCTGCTGCTGCTGCTGCTGAGGGGGCTGTGTCCTGTGGGCGTGGGGCAGCTGTTAATTGGCACTGGCGTGGTCGAGGCAGCGTGTTGCTGCTGGTGTTGCTGATGTTGCTGCTGGGGGTGTTGCTGCTGCTGCTGATGTTGCTGCTGCTGCTGCTGGTGCTGTTGATGCTGCCCCGTTAATGAAGCCGTTGCCGTGGGACTATTGTTGCCGGAAATGCTTGTTGGCAGATTGTTGTTGCTATTGCTGAGATGCAGGGAGTTGCCGCTGCTGGCAGTCATGGTGCCGGGATTGGGATTGTCCAGGAATCGCGCGCCGCCATGATTCTGCTGCAGCGAGTACAAGCTGCCACCGACTGGATTCAGATTCGTGGGCATTGGGTAGAACTCCAGCATCGTATACGAGTTGCCACAAAACACCGCTGTTACTTTTTTAGTTTTGAGTCTCCGTAAATGTCACATGCAACACCGCACAAGGAACACGCGACACACAAACAAGACGCTCGATTGCCTTTGCTTTAACTTTAACTACGCTTTTATTCAGTTTCAATTAGAGTTCGATTTTTGTGTTTTATACTTGCGCTGCCGAATGCGAGGACAACCAGCCGCGTTCGCTGTCAGTTGGCGTGTGATCGAACCATCAGCGAAATCAAAGCATTTCACTTTGCCCTCCCGAAAAAAAAAAATATCCCAGCTGAAACGTACCCCCGCGCACTGCGCCTGCGCCTGTTTACAAAAGCAACGGAGCGACAGAGCTGGGGAACTGCGGAGCAACAACTGCCGCCTGGCCTGCGGCAACAACAGCAGCGCTTCGTGTTGCACGTGATGCCAGGGGTTGTATCGGTGCAAGGGTTGCAGCAACCCCCTCTCTGCCCCGGCAGTGCGCATGTCTCAAGTGATTATTAGCAGCGAGGGAAATTCTGGCAGAGAGCAAGTCCCTCGCAAATCGCTGGCCACACCTCAGCCTCGCTGCGATTGGCTGGCCATTTCCCCGGCGTCCATTTTGTCGCACGGCGCATGTGCGCAGGGGAAGTGCGGGTTTTTCTTTTCTTTTCATTTTTTTCTTTGGTTTTCTCATATTCGTAGATGTCTTGGCTTTAATGCTAGACCAAGTTGGCTTGTAGGCGGCCATCGGTGGGCGTTTGGCAGCTGCATGTTGCTGGTTGTTGCTGGTGTTGTTGCTGCTGCTGCCGCTGCTGCTGATGGGGCACAAAGACATACTTGCACTTGCACTCGCGGCAACTTTGGCGTGTTTGCCGCTCGACGGCGACAATTTCCTTGAGTTGTTGCTGCTGCTGCTGTTGGCGCTTTGAGTGGCACGACTGGACCAGAATGCCAGCAACAACAAAGGCAACAAACATAGCAGCGGCAGTGGCAGCGGCAGAAAAAAACAATGGCCTTGTCTTCTTTTACGCTTTTTTGCACTTGCATTTTACTTTTTGCGGGTGAAAAAAGTTGGCGATAAACAAGATGGGAACGGGTGCTTCTCAATACCCTAGGCAGGTTATTTAAGGACCTAATTTCTCACAACAAAAGTTTTTTGAAAATTTTAAAGGTTTCTTAAAATTCTAGTTTTGATTCTGCATAATTATTTCCCTAAATTTAATTCCATTATTGTCTTTATGTCGACTGAAAAAGAGAAAATTATGTCTTGATTCAAGACCGAAATCTACTGACATTATTTATTGTAGTTAGAGACAATTGTAAGTGTTATCTTATTAAAAATAAGATGTTTATTTATTTCATTTTAAAATAAAATTGTTTTAAGCACTCATTAAAATTTTAAGATGTCATAGAGAGCTGCATGCTTAAGAACATTTTATGGAATTTTTATTTTTATAAAATTTCTATATTTAATACATTTGATTTAAATAAATAAAAGTTGCTTTTAAGCTTAATTTATTAACTTTTCAATGCTCATACTCCTCTAATTTCCAGCGATTTAAAGCGGAAGTGGCAATGTCACCCTGTATGAGCATTAAAACCCTACCGACAACTGGGTGGCAGCCCCATTTCCGGTGCCCCCAAAGAGGCCGAAACCCAACTATCCGCCCCCGCAAATACGCACACACTGATGCACATATACTAGCACCGAGGATGAGAAAGGATGAAGGAAAGAGAGACCCGAGCGGCAAGAAGAAAAGCGGAAGCTGGAAAGACAAACCAAACATGGTGCTGTGCATAAAAGTTTGGCGCTACTTCTGGAGTCGAAGCTCGAATTCTTGGCCCCCTTTTGGGCCACCACACCATCGCCTGGCAGTAACTTCATGTTTGGGCCTCGGCTTAAGACTAGGCTTTGGCTCAGCGGGCTGCCGCCGCCCGGCGTGGAAATTGTAGACCAACGAGTCGCCTACGCTGGATATGTGCTCCGTAGCTTAGCATGGATACCTGGGGAAGCAGACGCAGTGGGTGTAGCAGTTGGCCAAGTGGCAGAGTTTTTCGCCAAACTTGTTGGCATCGAGCAGCGGCACTTGTACAAGGAATCGGCATGGCTTGCTGCTTTTTCGCCCTGTTTTTCTCGCTTTCCAGTCGCTCCGGTTCACTTCACCTCTGTGGATTGTTGTTGCTGCCAGTTTGTGCAACTTTGAAAACTTTATTTACCGAATTCGACTGGCACAAAGGGCACCAAAGCAGCAGCAGCGCACTTGCTGCGGAATTATAACAAAGGCGGCGAAAAGTATCTGCTACTGCTGCTGCACGAATTTCCCTCAATCTGAAGGGAATGCTTTCCGTTTCGTATCCACAGAACAAAGTCGCTGCCAAGTGTGCGCTGAATTTAAAGCAATTATTAGAAGTTTAGGACGGCAGACAACGAGATCTGAATCCAAATTGTTGGCATCAAACGGTAGCAAGGAACTAGGGGAAAAACAAAGTCGTTGGAAAATAAATATCAAAGGTTAATATGATAAAAAACAGTATCTAATAAATTTAACAAATTTAAAATTGGTATCAAATTATTAAGGCAATTAATACAATATGGTACAATAGGTAATTTTTTGTGATAACGTAAAATGTCATCAGAGAACGCCATTCACCGATGGCCAAATAAAACATTTACGGCTATTTCACGGCAATCACTCAACTTTATTCGTCCAAAGTCCAACAGTCCGAATGACTGACTTTATGACGGCAATAGACAATAGATGGAGATAAGGTTAATGGCCAGGGTCATCCCACCACTAGTATCCTGGCCACTGCTGTGGCGAAATTATGGTTTACTGGTGCCCCCCAATAAAGATAGTCACGAGTAGTTGGCTTATATATGTACATATACTCCCTGCCATATCAACTAGATGGCAACAGGGAAAATTCAATTAACCTTGACAACTGGCGACTGTGCGCCAAACCAAACACAAAACCCAAAACCCATCCACTAATCGTCATAATAATGATGACAACATTATGCACTCGATAAGTTCGAAGTCGGCTGACAAAACCGACAATGGCAAAAAGTGGAAATTGTCATAAAACTCGACGGCAAACAGGATTTTCAACTGGGGATGATGAGATATCAGGGCACTGGAAACAAATTTAATAAAACAACCGAAAACAAATGGCAAAGGGTAGTCGTGCTCATCGGGTTGCTTTTATTTTGCGTTTGGGTTGGCATTTAGATTCTGATTCGGGTTTGGGTTCAATGCATCCATTGTGTGCATGAACCGCTCACCTCTCCCCTGCCTCCTGCTCTTCTTTTATCAATGGCAAACGAGTGAGTTATATTGAATAACCACAAGAACAACAGCAACAACATCGAAGAGAGCACGCTCGGAAGCCTCGGGATAAATAGTTCTTCTATGGCCCTTCAATTACCATTTGAGCATGATAAGCGCTAAAGAGGCACAGACATTGGCATTGGAAAGTGGTAAGTAGTAAGTGGTAAGTGGCCGTGCGGCAAGAAAGAAAATCCAGTCGAAGGAACCGCACAAGACTCCTTGAAAATATGCCTCAGGACCTCGAGGAAGGCAGGACCACCATCCCAGCAGCACAAGCAGCATGGGTTAGGAGTTCGGGATAGGGGTCATTAGATGGAAACATTTACTCTAACTCAACAGCTCGACTATTGGCGTCCAGTCAAGGGGAAAGCGCCCAGATGGAGCGGGTGGTGTCATTGTTTGTTTTGGCAGGGCTCGCCACTCAGGGAGGTTTGGTAGGTTCCGCAGAACCTGGTAGGACCAAGACATATTCATAGGCATTCCAGCCACGAGAAGAACATCTCTGCAGCTGCTCAACAGAAACTAAGATGCTGCGCAAACTGTCAACACTACACGCGCCTACTACACGCAGCGAAAATATTGCGATGACTTGAATGGTATTTGATTAAATTTTATAGCACATAAGCAAATGGATTTTTCTGGGGATTCGTAGGGGATTTAATAGATTTAATGCACATTTTATAAGCAGGAAGATGAGAAGTTGAATATAATTTAAATTTGCATTATGAAAGTAATTCCTATTCAGGTTGAATATCAACTACGTCGTTGTTAACTTCCTATAGAAGTTTGGCATACTATTTATTTAATGTGTACCCACTCCCTCCACCAAATATGAAGTGTGTAAACAATGGGCCTGAGATATGCTGCACTGCACCCGCCACAAGAAAGAATTCCCGAGTCGATGGAGGAGAGGGAGAGAGCGCGCAGAGGACACGCAGCAGGATCGACCCTGAAGTGGGCTAATTTGACGGTGCCCCGCGTGGCAAATGCAACCCCAACAATGGGTCGTCTAGTGTCCAGGCCGAAGGAAAAGTGTTAAAGGATTTATGCGCGTAATTTTGCAGATGTTTAGATTTCGCTCTCCACGCGCTGTAGCTCAGATACACTGCGAAAAAAAGTAACTTACATAATATGCAGTATTCTAATACTTTTTAGAATCTTCTACAGACTTCTAATATACTTATTGAAGATTATAGATAGAGGATATCTAGCCAGCCTTTATGTCATTAAAACCACACACAATTGTATTAAACAAACTCATTTTACCAGCATCGTTATAAGCAGAACTTGACTTTTTTTTCAGTGCATCTCAGCCCAATAACTTTGTGCCCGGTGCGACGATCTGTGTCAACAACCTTCGCCCCCGCGGCATTCATATCCACATCCAGCCCCTAACCCCCGGATTCCAGTCGAGAGTTCGGGTTCGGGACTCTCTGACAGACATGTAGTCTCGCCTCACTCATAACAGGACATGCAGGACCTGAAGGACACGCTGGCATGGGGGAACTCAGGCAGGCCAAAAATGGACCTGAGACGCATAAGTCAGGGCTCAAGTGGAGTCTGGGACTGTGAAGGGGCGCAGCATGTGCTCAATTTAGTTTTGAATATCGTCTGTCTTTTCGAATAATATTCCATGTTTGTTCAATGTCAATTTTAGTGCTGTTTGATATTGCCCCACAGTCCACAGTCCAAGCTGCTTAAATCCAAATCCCCGCATAATTACCATGATGACTCCCACTGATTCTCCGTTTATTATTGGCCATTGTGGTTTATTTGTCTTTTGGATTTTGCTCGCAGGCATTGTTTATAATCGGGAATCAAACGACTGCAGAAGATGTTTATACGAAACTCTGGCTTCGTTTTAATGAGGCTGGGAATTGCGAGTGTGAGTCAGAAAACATTCAGTTTGCAATAACATTCGAACTGCATTCCAGCGCAAAAACAAACAGTTGTGAGATGGTGTGAAATTTTTGAATTCTGCAAACTCCCATCTGTGGCCAAAGTGAGGTTCCAAATCCCTGCCTGATTCCCAACTCTCTTTTAACCCAAATATTTAAGCGCCTGTGGGCCTTCTCGTCTGTTGCCCCCCTCATCCTGGGCTGTCAAAATGAAAATGATACTTTGAAGTTTTCGGGCAACGACAAACGCCAAAGACAAATACAAATATTGGCAATACGCTAAAGCCAAAATCAAATAGAACCCCACCAGTTGGCCAAACCGAAACCAATATTCATTTGGCGTTCGCTGGAGCGGCAATAAATTGCTCAGCTGCCAGTGACCGGCTACGCTGGAGATTTCCAGATTTTGGGGGGCTGGTCAAAGGTCAGGGGGCGGGGCATCAGCAGGGCGGGTGGGGCTGGTGAGGATGAGGGAGGGGGATGGGGCTGACAGGGCTGGTGCGCTTTTCATACGCGTGTTTAGAGCCGCCCAGCATAAGCCATAAAACTTATATTTCCAAATGGCCAACGTCAGTAGCAGTCGGGCACTGTGATTCACGTGTCCTACTTCTAAATTTTATGGAACAAAAATATGGATATTTTTATTAAGTGTAATTATAACATCCTACGTTTTTTGTTAGCTGATAAAAGTATAAATATTTATGATACACATTTAGGTATTGATTACATTAGTTCCTAAATATTTAGTTATATTAGTTCCTTACTCCGTTTTGATGTAACCCAAAAAAATAAAACTTCACAGATCATAAATCCAGAAAACAAAATTAATTAATTTTTTTTTGTTTTTAAATTACTCATTATTAATTAATATATTTAGCTAAATTACTAAACAAATATATGGTAAAATGAAACTAAGTGACTCAATAAATTTGATTGCGATTATAAAATTTGTTTTTTTTTTGCTTATATATTAATACCCTTTAAATGAATAAATACAATTGGTTGTTTAAAAATAGTCCAAGTACTTCAAAACATAATTCAATAGCATAAAGTTTCAGGCTTTTATGTTTATGAACTTTTTCTAAAAATAATTAAAAATAAAATCTATTCAGAGCACTGTTCTCATCTGAATCGATGGTCCCGCAAATTGTTTGCGTGCTGCTTCTGCTTGACTATTTTTCATTTTGCTAGTCGCCGATCCAGCAGCACTGCCCCTCCCCCCTTCTCACAACTACCACCCCCTACCGATGGTGGGGTAGAATTTTCTTTTTGCTTGCCAGAACATTTTCCAATTTCATTTGCGTTGAGAACGCGGAATGTGAGCGCGAACGGGCTTTTGGACGCATTCATCATTGGCAGGGCGCCATCATCAGTTGCAGGCTTGGCATCATCGCCATCATCGTCACCATCACCCCCAGTCCTACCCCCAATCCCAACCCCATACCACACGAAAAGGGGGAGCGGAACAGCAGCATCATGGGCAGCCAGTTGGCCGTTTGAAAAAGCAACATTTCAGCCATATTTTTCTTGCTTTCAATTTGGCGTATCGCGCTTTGGCCATTTTTCATATGGACGCTTTGATGCGTAACCCGACAAATGCCCTCCAGCCACCCACTTTGGCCACCCACTCTTTGGATCTCCATCCTTGCGTTCTCTCTTCCTGATACTTGTGTTTTTTTTTTTTGTGGATTTTTTTATCTCGTTTCTGGCCAAAACGCAAACGCATAAAACGCGTCCTTTGAGCGATTTGAAGTCAAGTGTAAAAAGCGTTTATGCCAAAAAGCGGAGAACAACAAATTGGTGCGGCGCTAAGTGTTTTAAGTTTAATTTGAGAAATATTTGAATTTTGCGCATTTCTTGGGTCAGTGGTCAGTCATTAGATGTGCCCATGAATTGGTGTGACTTTCCATCACTTTCCATTTTCCATTAACAGAGGCTATCTGCATACGAGTGGGAAAATCTAGTGTGATACAATTCACTGCTTTGGGTAAATAGTTTATATCGCTTTGGGATTAATGACAGCGTTGGCAAACAGCAGGGCAATTTTGAAAGTTTCACAGCCCAATCCTCCTGCGACTCGTTCGCAGCTCAAACGTTTCAATATTTACACAAATTGCCTTCATACGGATACGAATTCGGATACGAATCGCATCTGTGCCCGCCCAGCCGTTAACCGTACTTCATGGCCAATCTCAGATACTAAAAGTTGTCATTTCAATCTGTCCCCGAATGTGTGTGATTCGGCCCATGGGAACGATTTCGAGGTTTGTTTAGTGTGGCATCAATGAGGCGGGAAGTAGCGGGGGCACGGTTCTCAAAACAATCCCTTTGACCATGGGTGGCATGATTTTTTCAGATGATAGATATGACTATCAATCCGGTAAATGTTCAGACTACTGCTAAATGAATTTTACAATAAATTTATTAATTAATTCAAGACTATATATATTTCAAGGAGCTGCACCATCAAGATCATTATTATGTTACTTAAACATGAACAAAAATCATACCTTAAGCTGCAAGTAGATCCCTTAAAATAGGCCTAATTTATATAGAATGCCGATGTATCTTTGGTATAGGTTTTTCAATCTTTAGGTATGCCATACTCAAAAACCTAGAGTAGATGGTCACCCAATCCTGTAGTATTTGCAACTTCTGGCCAAGCCGTCTGGTGCTCTGCAAATATGGCAAATACGGCTAGCTAGGCGACTTTTATAGGAACAAAACCAGCTTGAGGTCAGCATGAAAATCCGAAAGCATAAAAATTCTGACCAAGAGTGAATAAACAATAAAAAAAAGGGAAAAATACCCAACCAACGACGTCACATTCGGTAGTATGTAGTAGTTTTCCGTTAGCCGTTGTTACCACTTGTTGTGGTTGTTGGAGTTGTTTTTATTATTATTCTCAGTGCAAAAGAAAGCAATGGGGAAATGGCCAGAAAAAATACCAATACATGGCCAACACACATACAAGCGCACACTGCAAGGCTCCATCTCATACATATTCCGTATATGTAGCCCGTTCGTTTAACTGTTGTTTTTATGCGCTGCAGACAAATATTTGCTTTCCGACAATAGTCATAAATACCAAAAGCTACATGCTCGGCATACTTAGAAATACTCCGGCACACACGCTCACTACTGGCTAACACACACACACACTCAAGCACAGCAGCACACACACACCAACACACGACCGCCTGGGGCGCAAATAGAAATCGAGGAAAGCAAATAGCGCACAGGATATGGTTTTTGGCAGCACCAGGATAGTGGCAAAAAGGAGCAGGACGAAAAAATGCGATGCCAGCGAAAAATGCTAGCGACTCGATCAGAGTCGAGTGCCAAAGGGAAAGGCGGCGGAGAAAGTTGCCCCAAAAGGGGGCGGGGATCCAACACAAAATGGCTGCGCCAAAAGCGGCAGCAGTCGCCAAAAATATTAGAAGGAAAAAAGTCCGCTGGCCAAAATGGCAGCGCAGCAATAGTGGTCACACTCACACACACACATAAGCAAAGCCATACGAACAAGGCGCTACATCCGCAAAAGCAACACAGTAATGGTCATAAGGACATGCCAAAAGGTTTAGCCAAATGGCTACCAACTACCAACCGAAAATTGAGAACTACAGTGGCTAGTTAATCATATTATATTTAAAATTATCGTAATTTTAAATCATATTCTTATGATTTAATTTATATACTGTAGTTAAACTATAGCTAAAAATCCAACTAAAGTATCTAAACTATTGAAAAATACGTGGAATATTTTATTTTATTTATTATTTTATTTTTATTCAGCTGATCACTGAAATATTTTAACATACGTAACATTTTATAGAACTTAATGTTTAAAACATTTACAAATTAAATAAACATGTTGCTTTCCTAGTTTGGTACCTAAAATATGTATATTTACCAAGCAAACCAAGATGACTCAATTGAACTCATAATCAAATAAATCTAATTTGTTGTTTAATCAGATAAACAATGATATGATGAAACCATAGCAAGTCCCCACTGTCTGATTCCATATTAGCCAGCTCCGCAAAGTTTAGACCTCCGAAATGGAAACAAGAAATGGGAAATTCTGCAACAGCAAAGGCAGCAAGCTTATCCATGTGAAAAATCTGTGCCGCGTGTCCCGAGCACGCGCTCCTTGTTGCCTGTTGTTGCCTTTAACATATTACACCTTTCCAATCGTGGGCACCATAAAAATCGGGAAATCACAAAATCGAGAAGTGAGGAGGAGCGTCTTTGCAGCCAGTCCGGCGAACAAATAAACAAACAGAGTGCCCACGTGCCTCGCCGGAGATTATCCGTGCATCACAATCGCAGCAGCAACAAACAAACAACTCGCGGCTGAGGATTCGCATCCGCATCGCAGTTCCATTCCAAGTTCCCAGTACCATTCCCAGTGCCATTGTGAGGACCTGTTTGACTTGCGAAGACCACACCCCGCTTTCGCTTAAAACTCCCCTCTGTATTTTTCGCTTTTTGCGATGCTAATCTCGGCGAAATGTTACAAAATGTTTAACAATTAAGTAGCGACACGCGCTGCCACGTTTCGAGTGTGTTTGCCTGCCCCTGGGAGTTTTTTATTGAGCGATATCACTGCACAGATATGGACGCGAATAAAGGAGTATTGATATAGATACCCACCACTCGATGCTCGATTGAGCGGATGGTGTAGATGATGCCGATCGCAGCGATAAAAAATGCAAAGAGCTAATCAAGAGTTCAAGTTGCGCGGGGCTGACATGTGTAGTCCTCGAGGTCCTTGAGAACAAGTGCCCCAGTCATCGAGGATGTGGGAAAAGGAATCGTAAGGGAACCGCGATGAGGCAATGCCAAAATGGGATTATACAACAGCCACTCCACCAATTTGTATTCATTCGCAAATCGCACTTATGATGGGTTACAAATGCTATTTTCAAATTATTTATGCAATGGGGAGTCCTATAACTTTTAGAAATTTTACTTTACTTTACAAGTTAAGCTAGAAAACTGGTTGTGACATATTAAATTTCCAGTTTTAAGTGTAAATAACGATAGTGAAAAGATAACTACAAAAAGTACCCAGGAGACCACTAAAAAAATGTCCCATCGCTTTACCAAAATTGATTTTCAAGATCCCGAAACTTATTAAAAAACGGAAATGCTGAAAAACCAGCCAAACTACTGGCGCAGCCGCAAGAGAAATAAGAAAAAGGAGTCGAGCACAAACAAAAGGAGCCAGGATGCGCTGGCAGGATGACGACGTGGACGACAAGGAAACGATAAAAGACCAGCGACAGGCGACAGGCGACAACAAAAACGAAAGCATCGACGACAAAGTGCGGGAAGTTTGCACAAGGACATTGCATGCACACCACATGCATGCACACAAGGATATGAAGGTCCTGCACTCTCGCACTCACACACACGGACAGCTGCATCCGCAAGGCACACCGATACGAAAGCACTCGTTCAACCGCATGGCAGGCAAATGACACAAACAACAACCCAGCAAAACGAAGTGTAACCAGTGAAAAAAACCAACATGGCTTCACTGGAAAATCAGTTAAACGGCCATGACTTTTTGCCTCTGTGTGGGTGGTGTACGTGTAAGTGGGGATATGTGAGCTTGTGTGTTTGTGTGTGTGTCCTGCCGGCAGGACAACCAATTGAGGCTCCACTTGTCATACACGTACGGACATGCAAAGAAACACCGACACTCGTGTGCGTCCCATGTCAATATGGCTGGTTACATTTCGGCATTACAGTAGCCGTGGCTCCAGGATCCAGGATTCAGGATTCAGGACCCCGGGAGCTACTCCTACTCCAGCTCGAAACACCACCAACCATCCCCACTGTCCACTCGGTGGACGCTTCACTGCCTCCAATGACAAACCAAATATGTTTCGTGGTTTTTACTCAAGACTCGTTGCCGGCCATCAGAAAGGATATATATTCAAGCGGAATACACACAGGCAAAGTGAGGCATCCCATTGAATTATTATGTGTATATTAAATTAGTGACCAAAGAAGTAACAAAATATTCGATATATTTGGCTAATACTTTTAAAATTACACATTAGCTTAGCATATTAAATTTAAAAATAATAACCCTACTTTATTCGTAAAATACATTTTAAGAGTGTGGTATTGAAGTGATTTATATTTGCGCTTTTTTGTTGGATATGGAAGATATGTGTCCTTTTTTCTCTGTGTCCGCACACGCACTCGAAATCAATCAAACTCTGTGAGCAGGACATGTTCCATGAACGCCCAGCCCATCGGCATCATTCAGTCAATGTAAATGTAAATTTGCGCCTTTTTGTGACTGCCACTGCGACTGTGGTGGACTCCGAACTCTGGATCCTGGACTCTGGGCTCTGGACTCGGAACTGTGGACTCGGGACTCCGTCCGTGATGAAGTGCATGCATGACGTCAGCGGGGGCAAGCGTAGAGCAGGGCGGCGGGGCAGTTGAAACCGTTAGCCATTGTTGACATTTCAACATTTGACCACCGGCCGGCTGACAAGGACACACATATTTGCTCCTGCCACGGCCACCGCAGAAAACTGGGCGCATGCAGCATGGTGCATGCAGCATGGAGCATGCTGCGTGTGGCCCAGGCTGCCATTCATGTCCTATGCCACTTTTACGGCCACTGCAAGTGTTGCAAAGTTAATTACCAACTCGACTCCAGATTCGGTTAGTGCAGATGCACTTGCAGGTTGTCAAAGGACTCGCAAATTGCTGGCCATTCGTCAGAATCGGCAGGATCGATTCGCCTGTCCGGAAATCAATCGTTTATGCGCCCAATTGTTTTCTATATTGGTTGGAATACTCTTGAGTTTAAATATGTTTCATATAAAGTCAACGGTTGTAAACATCGCATATTTAACAAACTTCAATCGAATACTGTTTAAAAATCTTCACTAGTCGGAAAACTTCATCTTAAGGATAACCAGCACACCTTATTGTCATCAAGGATGATACTTAGGTGCTAGGCGAAAAGTGAGTTCAACTTTGCAAGCTTCTTGCTACTTTCCCTCGAAGGATAACACCTTGGTGAACATCACACGTTTCGCAATCCAACACTTATTAAAATTCATACAAGGACCGAAACGACTCGGAAAGTCCTCCGTTTGAGGGAAACACCCAAAAGCCTCCTCGACGGAAGCCAACATAAACAAAGTAGTTGCCTTGGCTCGACGCAAAGTAAACATAAATAAGAGCAAACGGATGCTGGGAAAAGCGAAGCGCACGGAGCTCCGATTAAGCAAATACGAGGTGAGCAAAGGAGGCGCTTCAAAGGATTCGTGGTGCCACGACATCTTAATGATGATGTCATGAATAAATTAGTTGGCATGTGACTGCGTGGAAAACTACAATCTTGTCCGCATCCGAACTTAAATCATATCCACGTGGCGGCGGGGCGTTACTACACACAGAGGTTGGGCAATTGCCACAGTGCCGCAAGTTAATGACAAAAACGAAGTGAACCGCAAAAGGTGGCATTGCGGTTCGATAAAGTGGGCGTGGCAGGCTCGCAGCTCAAAAAATGCGGCACACGTGTGAAAATCCCAAGCATTCACCATATTCCATATAACCTGATGAATTCATTTAAATTAAGTTGCAAATTATGCAAATGTAGAACGTCCAGCTCAGCGCCCTTGCTTGGTAAATAAAAAATAAGGGAAAGAGATCGAGGTCCTTTTTGCAGGTGGCCACCGGTTTGACATCATCGATGCAGCCACGCCCCCTTCAACACCCCAAACTGTCGGCGGCGCAAAATTAATTAGTTGCGCCTATTTTGGCGATCAATCATTCAATTTTCTGCGCCATAAAATCTCGCCGGCAAGAAAAAAAGAGAATCAAGGCTTTCCGCAAAACAAGGGCGCCACTTGTCCAACAAGCTGCCTCATCGCCCCCGACCTTACAGCGCCGTTCCGCACTGTCCCGCTGGAAACAGCCTTGTCATTTATGCGCTACGCTTTTTACGATGCGAACTGCAACCACCCGAGTTCGAATTTTCGGATTTTTTGGACTGGGGTTGGCTATGGGTTTTGTCCGGGTGTTTCAGGATGTTCGGAATGACGCTGAAAATTGAGCTCGAAATCGGACTTGTCAGGCGACGCAATCTGTCACCAGCGGAATTGTATTGAGCAAAAGGACAATCATGATTTTATAAGGCAATTCTAAAAAAAATGTATTACTACATTCAAAAAGAGAAAGAATTTTTAAAAAATATGAAGCAGGGTGCCTAGAAAATACTATTAAAAACGAGTGCAACAAATAAGAACTATTGGATTATAATACAAATCAATTTAATCATTAAAATATGAACATAAATCTATAGCTGTTATGCTCAAAATACAAATATTTAAAACAAATACACTTGTTACTTTATGACTTCTTTATTAACAAAAAAACTCATCCCTATCTAAGCACAATTCTATACAAATTCATACCTCACTAAATCGTGGTATTTTTACGAAAAATGTAGACCTTTGGTAGCAAATTGTTGTATATGGAATAATTCGAAATATTCGAGCCCGCAGTGAAATTAGCCAAATTAACACCTTGCTAAGTCTGGCTGGGCTTAACACGGCAAATAATTGAAATATTTTTTGCTCCAATAAAAAGACCCAAGGTCGAGAAAGTTGGCCAGGGGTTGAGTTAAGCCGGAGTTGTGTAGCACATTTAAATGAATTTTGGGGTAAAAAAGGGGGCACGCTGATGTGGGTGCATGCAAAAAAGTTGACCTTTTGTTTCACCCCGAAATCCCTCACTCAATTACGATGGACACGCCGCGGGATTCAGGATTCTGGATACAGGATACAGGCTACTGGATTCAGAATTCCCCGATCCCGACCAACTTGGCAGCAGCAGCAGTCTATTTGGCCAAATACTTCAAGCCATTTAAACAATTTCCATTAACAAATATGCGCAAATTGCCCATCGGCGGTTTTACAAATAAATTGCACAGAAAAATATTTGTCAAAAATGGGCAGCATGTGCATGTCTTTTGCCAACCCAAATGCACCAAAAATATTTGTACAAATTATTTTTGTGCACTTCATTAAATATTTCAGCAATTTTGAAGCCCCCCAGCGTGGAAGGCTGGAAAAGCTGGAAAAGCAGCCTGGCGCACTTTAATCAACCGTAAAATGTTGACCTTTTTTTGTGGCCCCGGCCCGCAACATGTTGTCGAAATTTCTGGAGCACCGAATTGAGGTCCTTTTTGGGTGGGCGGGTGTGATGTGATGTGGTGAGGTGAAATGAGGACAAGGATTTTCCGGCGGGCAGAGCGTGTGGTGAGCCTAATGGACCGTCGACCTCCGACTTGCACTAATAGTACGGATATATAGCCATGCCATGCGCGGATTGAGGCAGCCTTCCCATCCGGCATTTGCATAATTTATGCCGCCTGGCGAAAGGAGTGGCGACTGGAGAAAGCCATATCTCACTTTATGACATCCTTCTCATAATTCTCATAATTTCCACGTGGCGACGGGCGAGTGAGTGAGTGACTTTGAGGTTTTATGGCCAAGTCACTTTAAATGAGAAACATTACAATATGAAACACCGAGTTCGTCAGTGGCCATTGTCAGCGCTGAATGGAATGCTTACCATGTATTTATGCGCATATAAATGCGCGAATATATATTCAATGGCCATTCGATGGCGCATGCATTATTTATGCATTTAGACGAGCCACAAAATTCATAAACATTTGTTGTGCAAATTTCCCTGGGATGTTTCTCACGCCCTTGCGCTGCCCACTGCTCTCATCTCTGGCGATTGCCAATAAATTCACATCAAAGGTCTTTATTTGTATTTGCTTAGCAGCGAACCCCGAAAAGGATGCTCCCAGGACTCACAGCCAGCGGCCTGCTCGGTTGGCCTGACTGGCCTGGATGGCCTGTGCAAATATCATTTTCGTTTCAATTGAGCATCTCGGCTTAGGGCATTACTCCGTCTCCATTCCAGGACCTCCAGCGACACTCCCGTCATCGGCTAATCCCGCTGCTCCTGCTGCCTGGCAACTAGAAAATCATTTAGCAGCAGCCCACAAGGATGCCAGTGTGGGCACATCCTCCACGATGCGCCGGCACGTGTCGATTGAGCTAACCTGAAGGTCCAGGTGCACTGACAGAAATGCTCAATACATATTATACTGCATAGATTTCTAGCATTCGAAGTTATCCAATTAGCTTAGATACAAATCTATAAGCAGCATAGATTCATTCGTAAATTTCCTTAGGAATAAATTCGAGTTTTCAGAAACTAAGTTGCTAATTATATACTCAGCATATATATTGCTCAATAATTATTTCCTTATCCCAAAATAACATTATTATATTTTTACTATTGTTTTAAATATTTTTCACAGTGCAGGGGTGACTGAGACCGTCCCGAAAATTGTCGCAGGCCTTGCATTGCAATGAACTCAACACTTGAGCCGGCGGACTGACAAAGTAACTCTCGGCTTAAGTCGAATGACCGCCAATGGATTTTTAAATACCCAGCACACGCTCCGAGGATCGTCCTTTGGTGGGCGGTGGTCCAAAATTAAATGCTCTGCCGCCCTCGGCGAAATGATGCCCAAATAAATAACTCAATTGTTTTGTTGACATTTTATTTGACACGTGACTTTGACTGGTTAAACACACGACCTTCCCCTACTCCCCCCCTCGTCCTTTTTTCGTCCTGGGCTTAATGCTTTGTTCTTTTTGCGGTTCATGTGGTCGCCATAGTCGTTACTCCGTCCTGGCCGGGAGCAATTAATCTGGAAGGTGTCCATTAAGGCAGACACGCGTTCGCCGGCTGTGAAAACTGAACATACAGGTAAGGTGGTGGCCGCGGAGAAGGGCGGGGGATTTAGTGGGCGTGGCGAAAGGGGAGGCTGCTGTGAATGGCCGTGTAATAGTGTCAATTTGGTATTTATGGCCTTTTGCCGGCTAGCCCATTCAGTGATTTGTGTTCACTCCTTAAAGCGAAGACATCCTCGGCATTCTTAAAACAGAGGGTTGAAAGCTGAGAAATCGCATTAATGAGCGTTCTTATAGCTTAATTAACTAAGTATTCTAGACAGAGTAAAATCACATAATGGTATTTCTATTTAATAACTATTTACAGTGCCATTTCTGTACAAAGACATTAGGTATAAGTAAAGACATAAGTATATAATATTCTAAACAATTTATTAGGCCCAAACATACTAAGGTTACTTATGGGATTACAGACAAAGCAAAATTATATTTTAAAAGTATTTAAAAGTGTTGGATCATAAAGATAATTGTTAACTCAATTAACTTAATATAATATTTTTAATATTTATATTCAAATAAATGTAAATGTACTTATGGGATTAGAGACAAAGCAAAATTATATTTTAAAAGTATTTAAAAGTGTTGGATCATAAAGATAATTGTTAACTCAATTAACTTAATATAATATTTTTAATATTGATATTCAAATAAATGTAAAACATTTTAGAACGCTTTTAAGCTGTTGCTGTTCCATTTGCTACAACTAACTATTTAGGATCCTAAAAGGTCAGAAATTATCCCTTCATAAAAGGTTTGAATATCAATCGGGACCTGTTAAACGATAACAAGGAAGTGTGGGTTTCCCTGTACCGAAGAAGTTTTCAAGTGAAGTATGTAAATGTGCGCCGAGTTTCCGGCAGGACTAATGTAAATTTCCTCAAAATAACCGACAGAACATGCGAGGCAGCAAAAAATTAGCATACGTACATATGTGTGTATTTATGTGTACTTGTGAGCTGTAGCTTTTGCACTTGTATTGCCAGGCAGCGGAAACGGAAGTGTATAGCACTCTCACTCACTCACACTCACACACACGCACACACACGCACACCGGCGTACATCAACCGCACACAGGCAAACAGATACACACGCACAGAGCGGGGCCGAAAAATGTGCATGACTTGTTTAGTTTGAAAAAGTTTTGTCCGCCCGAGCCACCTATTTGCCATGCCGCCCATCTTTCTTGTTTGTCTGCAAGGACCTTTGACTTTCTTTTAAAACAATTTGGCTTTGTATGCCTCTGTTTGTGTGTACCGTATGTGTGCGTAAGTCTGTGTGTGTGCGTGTTCGTTTGTGTGGTTGCTGACACAAACCAAATTTTAAACAAAAGAAAGCTGAAAGCGTTCGGCGCTGCTCATATGAGACAAGCCAACTTAGGCTGTTGGCTAACGGAAACCGCACTCACACACACGCCTCGCAGACTCACACATATACATACATATCCTTCTAGTGCTAAGTGACTCTTGGGCTTTGTTGGTCCTTTGAAGCGGCAGCAGCTCCGAACGGCACTGAAGTATATTGTTAACAGGATATATAATACACAAAATAAAGTTTTCAGCCAAAGTTACACAAAAGTATTTTACAAGTCCTGCCGCCCGCCTTCTTTCCTTTCATTCCCTCCATCCAAAATCCCGATTTCGGTCCTGCCCAAGACCCTGAGGATGGAAACGTGCATCACCTTTCAGTCGTTTTGTGTGTTTGATTTTTGGTATTGTTTTACTTTTGTTGATTCTACGTCCTTGCCCGCAGAAAAGCAAAGTCGAGTTAAATCAAATAAAAAAAGGTCTGGCCAGCACTTTTGGGGAATTTTCGAATAGAAGTATGCAATCGTTAAATTTGTATTCTTTCTCTGAAATTTTAGTTTCGAAATATACTTAATTGGGATTTAATTTTGTAAATTAACATCCTATATTCAAAAGTTCATACTTGTCTCTATATAGCTCGTAATAACTTTCTCGCTCGTTTTCTACATATTTATGATATTTCCCTCGACAGTGGCTTTCATATATTGCGAATGGAATGGGCACAACAGAGGACTCCCATTGAGATCCATTTGTCAGGATACACAACTGTTCCAGAGGATGGGCAAAAAATAAACTGGCAACTGGCAAGCCTTACGAGTATTGAAGCATTCGTAGGGGCCAAAAATAAATGTTTTCAAATGTTTGACGCGCACTGACAACAAATAAGCACATCCTAGTGTCTTACCAACCGCTCACCCCACACACGAATACAAAGGCACGCACACACTCTTTTTGGCCAGGATGGGCAACTCAGTGTGCGTGTGTGCGTGCGTTTAATGTCTGTAATTTACCGTTAAGTAGACAAGTATTAATGGTAGAATACCAACGGAATGCGTAGCAGAACGCAGCTCCACAAACATACAAAACAGGGCCATAAGAGTCACAGAAAAGACGAGAGCAGTCAGCAGTCATGAAGGCCATGAAAAAGCGGCAGTGCACTGAGAAAAATTCGAAAAAAACATGGGAAAATTAAATGGAAATTATAATATTGGCTTAATATTTAGGAAATTATCACAAATCTGAAATTTGCATATTCATTTGATTAAATTTTTTCTTTACAATTACAGAAAATTAGTTAAATCATAAAAATGTTATATTTTATACTATTGTATGAAGTATTTTATATTCTTTTTCGAAACTTCTATATATTATATATATTTTCTCTTTGTGCCATTGGCAAAAAACAAAATGGCGACTAGGACGGGGACAACATTCGTTTGACTTGACGTTGAAGTTACATGTTAACTGTGGCAGTGCCACCCCCGCAAGCACCACCCCCGCCCACATCAAGCTCTAACCACCGCCACCCACTCACCACCCACACACGCACACCAGCACAAATAAGCAATTGTCATTGTGGCGCGCGCATGTTGCCTCCCCAGCAGAGATGTCAAAAAAAGCGGAAAAAAAGAAAGCTGAGCCAAGCTGAAGCGAAAAAAAACGGCAAGAAATTCCAAAGAAAACTCAACTTTGGATTGTTGGCATTTTTGTTGTGTGCTTTGAATGCCAAAGGGGGTGGGGCTGGGTGGTTAGGGGGGGGCACCATTGGGAAAATGGGGGGCTCGAAAGGCAGAAATACTTGAGCGTTAAAATAGTAGATAAGGCGAATGACAAGAGAGAACGACGACAAAACAAACGCGCCATTTTCCCTGACGTTTTGCAATTTGACATTTTACGTGATTTTGGAGCCGGTCCAAAGGATCCACTTATTTTTTTTGTTTTTTTGCCTTCTCTGCACGACTATGTGACTTGCCATTTGCCGAAAATTACAAACTGCCAAACTGCTGGCTGCGCTTATGTAATTGAGTTCGAAAGCGACCAGCTCAACCACTGAGGCAAAAATGAAAAAAAAGAAATAAAGAAAAGCGTAAGAAAGGCCCACCCACCCAGTTCGCCCAGTCAAAAGGAGCCGAAGAAAGAAGCTGGAGCACATTTTTCACAATTCATTTCATTTAGCGGCGTTCGCTGCGAGGCAACATTATTACAAAAAATATTGCTCAAAATAGAAGAAAGCTGTGAGAGCTGCAGAAGGGAAACGAAAAAAATGGCAGCATAACTTAAGGCGCTTTCGCATAAAAACACACAAAAAATAAGCAGCGCTTTAAACAAAAAAATGAGAGAATATAAAAAAAAAAACTGTAGCCCGGCGAACAAATGCTGCAGAATAATTTCGTTTTTTGTTTACATTTGCTCCGGCAACATTTCAAAGTCCTCGTTGTCGTCTTACCCATTCCCAATCCCACTTCCCATCCCATCCTTATCCTTGGCCATATCCTTATACCCATTCTCATCCATATCCTTAGTGGATGTGACTAGACTAAGATGGATTAAGCTCCAAGTGGAGCACCCAGGCCATTATTCTCTGGTAACTGAAAGCTCAAGAGTGGAGCGAAAGAACTAAACAATTTTTCTTGATTTCCCTCCGGTTTTTTGCCATCGTTTTCATTTTTTTGTTGTACTTTTTTTTCACCGAACAGCCATCCATTTTTTGCCTTCGGTTCCTGGCTTTGTTTGTGTCTTCGAGCATTAGAAAATAATATTTTATTCGCTTCACTTACAATTTTTCTTGTAGTGTTTGCGCTTGACTGCATCTTTCTTTTTTTTTCTTCAGCTGACATCGGGGGAAGTTGCAAACGGGAAACGCCGCCATATTGCTGGAGTTGTTGATGTTGAGAAATGTTACATGCCAGAAATTGCTGGTTACCCACATGGAAATTACGTTGCATGTTTCATTGAGGAAGCCCAGCTACCAGTCACCCACCCATTCACCATTTGCCCACCAAAGTGCAGCTGTTAGCTATTGGCTGGCACTTTTTACACGACTTCCAAAGGCATTTATCGTCTGGCATTTTAGCTCGTTGTCGCCAATGTGCAGCCATGCATTCGAGCTACTAACATTTTTTGGGATGACATGGCGTATACGTGATATGTGTCATGCGACACAAATTAACAAAACTATCTTCGTGCATTTGCCTTTTCAATCTACGCTTTTTAGAGTCGATTTTTCGTAATAAAACCTCCATATATAAGTGGTTTTACTCTTTCTTTGTGGACATACATACATATGTACTAGATAAAGATTTATTCATTCCTGTTGATCTGCTTATAGGTTGTGTACCATCCTTCAATCATTTCTATAACTTTTACTTTGGAAAATTTAAAGTAATTCCACGAATTACGTGCACCTGGGTGAAGCAAACCGATTTCGACTAATCCGCATACCGGCGAAAGAATTTGCAGCCGGGGCAAACATTTCGATCACATGTAGCCCTCATTTTGCAAATGATTTTGTTGGGCCGCATAGCTCGGTTAGTTGTAAACCTTTTTGCATTTAATTTTCCAACTATGCATTCAGGCAAAAATTCGCAATATGCGCGTGAACGCAGGCCTCACACACACACACACCAGATACATATAGACACACACACTCTCATCTTGGTGTAAGCCAACAAAAATCAATTTTATTTGAATTTAACAATTTAACCGTAAAACCACAGCAAGCATTTTAAACGCATTTTTAATAGACTCAAATATGTGTTGCATAAAACGCGGATCCCAGGACCCGCCAACCGGAAGGGGCGTGGCAAGCGGAAGGGGCGTGCGCCACTGGCCACGCATCGATACTTCCGCCATTTTGTTTTATTTGTTACAAAATTTGCGCATTTACAAAGCGGCCTTAAAATATCGTTTGTTTTCCTCCTCCTGGCATCAGAAGCTGCAGTCCTGTTTTTGCCGCTATTTGCCACACACACACACCCAATCTTCTCTTTTATTTTGCTGGTGAAAAATTAGTTTTTCCAAACACACACACACACATAGATGGATCTGCGCGCGTGTGTGTTTGCACATTGTCTGCATACTTTCGGCGCTGGCACAAAGTCGCGTGCCTTTTTGTTTGCCATCCTGTACGCGAACAGCAAATATTTGTGCAATAAAAAGCACCCACCTACGCATCCAAACTAAGCGGCTTCCATCAGCAGCTTAATAAGCGATTCGTCTGTGGTGCCCACTGGAACTCTGTGGATAGTGGTTAGGCACTCTATAAATAGGACAGACAGTTTAACGGCTAACTAAATGGTAACTAAATAATAAATCAGATGTTAGCAGCTAAGAACATGTGTCAAAAGTACAAGTTCAAAACTAACCATCAATGGGTGAGAAGATATAACTTTTAAGATTATCAAGTACCTTTCAACTTTATGCTTACAATTTTATATTTACATAATCACTTTAATTTTAATATGCATTTTTGTATAGTTTTGCTGCACATTTTTAAACCCTTCCCATTGCCATTTCTCAACGAACTGATATGAATATTAAGCCATGTATTTGTAACCTTTTTTTATTAGCCCTTTTCCAAAGAACCGTTTGCCCGGGGATGGGAATGAAAGTGGTGACATCCACATCCGCCCACACTGCAAACAATTGGCCACACATGTTGCTCGACCCGAAACCATAACCCCAACTGACCATGAAATGAAAGTGCATAAAGTACTTCTATGGCGCTGTTTCTGCTGACAATTGCACGTTGTGCGGTCGAATAGAATGGAAAACAATCGAACCAAAAAAAAATTAAGGAAAGTATGGGTCTTGGGTTCCATGTAGCCAGGACAACCTAGGCAGTCCTCATCACAGGGATGGGTTGTAACTATGGTTCACTTCCACACTGCCACGTGCACCCATCTCCATCTCCATCTCCATATCCGAATCCACACGTACCTCATCCACATTTTGTATCTCGGGGAGCTGACGAAACCCAAGCTCGCCTTCTGCCCCGACAATTTCAACATAAATTTCGTCAATTTTTACTTGCGACAACTACGTTGGAACGCTGGGGAAACATCTGTCGCCGCTTGCAGTTCAATGGAAACATATTGACAGCTGGGTCAGACTCTGCGTCACTCCTATATAGATACTATACTATATTCTGCTATATAGCAGCAGGAGAAGACCATGTCAGCACCGCGGGATGCATGGGAGGCTATCGACGCCTTTAATTCCCGTCTAAGCCTGTTCTCTGTACAGGGTATTCTTTAAATAATTTGAATAATTCTAATAATTTAAAGGAAAAAGCATTAATTTGCTGGAATCTGTATCTGTATTTGTATTGTATCTGTGTTTTGCACCTATATTTTGTATATAAAGCAAAGTATCAGCGACAAAAGTGCGTTTTAGCTATATGTGTTTAGAAAACAGATTAAAGACATATTATTTATTCTATCAATATGGTGTCTAATCACCCTGTTTCGCCCCGTAACGAGCACACTTAGTATGTAGCTCAAGTAGCGGGCCAGGAGGACAGGACGAACCGAGAGGAAAGCCAGGACCTTTGGCGCTGGCAGAGGCTGTGCGGCAATCTAAGAAAATGCTACAAGCTTACACACTGACACTTTGACTTCTGGCTGCGCAGCCGGACTTCTGTGCCATTTCCATTTTCTACGTGCCAGCAGGTGTGTGGCGTCCAGTCCTCCGTCCCTCGTCCTTCGTCTTTGGCCCCTGGCCCAGATAGCCAGGCAGTTGGCAGGACGTTGTGAAGGTTGGGGATGGGGATGAGGGCGAGGATAACAGAGTCACGGCTGAGGCAATGGAACTGGAACTGGCAGTGGCGTCACGTGGTCACAACATAAAAACGTGATGAAATTTCACAAAAATAAAAGCTCTCACCCATACGGTTCCTGGCCGACAAACGACTCACGACCCCGGAGTGACAACCAGAATGGGCAATGGCACAAGGAGAAATTACATCTATAATTCAATTATATTGTATTAGAGAAATCTTTATATATTATGTAACCTTATCATAGAGAAGTTTGTTCTTCATTATCATTTATCTCTTAAATTAGCAGGCTTATAGATGTGTTTAAAACATATTTCCATTTAGGCGCAATTCGCAATTTCTTTCTGTGCATTCGGTTATCGAATGGGTCGAGGTCTGGGCTTTTACGACCTGGGCTATGCGATTGCTTGACACGGCTAAATGCCCGTAGTGGCGTAAATAAGTAGTAAAAAATTTATAGGATTTGCGTTTTTGGGGTTCGGCCAACAGCTCCAATAGCTCCAACAGTTGCAGACGCACAACACGAGCTGGGGCAATTAATAAAAAAAAGAATCGCAGCCATCACTTGACTGGGGAGCCAGAGAGCCACATTGCTTGGAGCTGCACAACCGCGACATGATAAACAATTAGAAATGTCACGCGGGCGGGGGGTAGGGTAAAAGATACTATATACAGCTGAAACCATAATAACGTAAGCTGCAAATCCACGACCCATAAGCGCAGCTCATAAAAAGCCAAAGGCAACAAACAAAACAGCGAACACCGAAACTGAAAAAGGGGAAAGGGGCAAGGGTTCTCCGTTCGGGTTCGTCCATTTTTATAATCGCATTTTTATGATTAAGACGCATTTTATGGGATTTTAACTGCTATTATTCTCGCTTTTAACTGTCACAATAAAGTCAAACTTAAAGACAGCAAAAGCTGCACACAGACTTCCTTTGTTTATGCGGCCCATCTAAAGACCACCCTCGTCCCCGGAATCTTGGATCCCTTGAATCCGTTTTCCCCTGGAATAAATGCCTTAAATCCGAGGAAGGCACTGAAAGTTGAAAAGAATAAAAGCTGCATAAAGAAGAGACGATTCATCTCGGTGGAGCAAAGTTTGTTATGCAGATTTCAAATGAGGTTTTAGTCGAGAATTGCGCCTGGTGCGATTAAATTATGCCCAGCATATTGAATCGAGTAGTGACCTCGGGAAAAATATCATCAATAGCGAACTCAGTCTGCAGTTTAGATAGTTCTTATATTTAATAGTTTTTATGAAGAAAATACACAGTGAAAAATGTAATGGTGAATAAATAGCGCTTAATTTATTTAATACAAACAAATATGTAAAGAAGCTAAGTAGCGCCATTAAAAAGAAGAACAATAAGATTAAAAATATTACCTAACCATTCCATATAAAGAATAGCAAATATAGAGTTAAATTAAAATGTAGTACGTATTTTTGAGTGGTAGTTTAAGCTGCTGGTGCGCTTCGTCACTACCTGGACTGCCGTCCACAGTGACATATGTATGTATGTTTTCTTGTACATGATTCTAAACCGTTACCTTCATATTTTACCCAAAATGTAATGTAATAATAAAATCTTAATTGTTTATTTTTTATTTTAGTGTATTCTACTTAGCCGACTTAGCTAACACAATTCTCAAAAAGTGAGTACCCCCAATTAATGCTTTTATGAAAAGCCCGTTTTATCTGCTCTGGTCGAAGCCAAAATGGTAAATAAATATTGTTGTAAAAATTGATGTGCACTTCGCCGCTGGCTGCTCCACATTAAAGTTAACGGCTGGCCAGTTAAAAGGAAATCCGACGACGGAATGGCCCAAATGCCCGGCGACTCAGTCAAAATGCTGCGATATGAACTCTTTTTTAATGAGGTGCTAAAAATGCAGTTATTGTTGTTATGACACCAAGGAGGCCATTCGACGAACGCACAGCTCGAAATCAGTCAGGACATTAAAGGAAACTTTTTCCAAAAAAAAAGGGATGCGAATTCCTCGGGGGAGCGTTTAAGTTGTCTTTAAACATCGATTTGTAAATTGTTAAATGATTGCCGGGTAAATGCGCGTGGCTAATGCTCTTGGCTGGAACAACCCCCTGGTTTTCCCGACCTTGTATTTCCCTCCCCATCCATTTTCCCTATATCCCTTTTTATTCCGCTCAGTTAGCAAGGGTTGTTTTGGATCCGTGAGCCTGGGTTTTCGCATCGCATTCCAAGCATTTTCTAGCAATGCGCTCACATTTTTTCCAACGTTTGCGAGTTTGATTTTCGATATCGCATGGGGGGGTTCCCCATTTTCCCACTCTTTTTTCCGTATTTACAACTCTCGAGGGAAGATTTCTTAAGCTGCTCGAGTCACTCGATGGGAGGAAGCGCTCTTGGCGACCCCAAGTGCTACTCCAAGTCGAAGGGCGGAAGTCGGGCATTGAATATTCAAGCGATGGAGATGGAGCAGCGCCTTGTTTCATTGGCGGTTTTTATGAAACTTTCTGGCAGCCATTTAGTAAAAATGTTGTCCACTGGCAAATTGAACTGGCCATTTGCGTGGGATTCCATCTTATTCCGTTCCACATTTTTTTTTTTTTTGCTTCTCTGACAAACAAAACACTTTGCAGTCGTAGCAGGCAGCAGTTGGCAAACAAATTTGAATTTATATTAATTTATTAGCATAGGAAAAGCGCAGCTAAGTGTTAGCCGTAACTTGAATCGCCGCAGTTGACACAAAAAGTTTTAGCCACCGGCGAGAGTGTAATGAAAATGAAAAGTAATTCCACAATTCTTAGCAATGAACTTGCTAATTTGAAATGTAAATTGCCGCGCTAAGCGGCGGCCAATAAAAGAATCAAAAGCCCCAAAAAAAAGGACAAGCCAAGGCAAATGAATGCACTTGAAGAAAAAATGCAGTTGAAAGTTCATTCAGTTTCACACACACCCAAGTGTTAGAAAAATCCAAAAAAGGCTTAAATACTAGAGTATTCCATTTATATCAGTACAGAATATTATCAGTAAAACAAAACGTTTAGTATATACTTTACAAAATATTTCTTAAATTTTGTTATTATAATTTTTGAGTAGATTTTAAGGACACAGCCTTTTTTATTACTGTGCTAGCCCTACTAATGAGTTTTTCTTTTTGTGATTGCTTGACGAAATGGTCGACTTTCTGCACATTTATTAATACACGCATTTCTCACGTCGGATTTGCATGAAGAGGGGGTCCTTGGGAAACCCAAAGCAGCGACTTCATTTTGCGTTTTAAGTGGTCCCCAAAAATATGCAGCACTTGTGTGAAATATGCGCCACAAAGCCAAAAGTGCCAGCTAGCTATGCAAAATTATGCTAATGCCAGGTGGGTAACCTGGGATCCGGACTCCCGGCTGCTGAATCCAGAAGCTGCGGGGGCATTTGGCCAAATGTCAACCGTTTTGGCAACAGCATGCAGTTAGCAGCAGAGAAACGACCCCCAGGTGCAAACGCCACGAACTTTAACACGCCCATTTGCACTTTAAAGCTCCTGTCCGCAGTCACTACCCCCACCCCTTCACAATATTTTTCTCGGGCATTTTCCGAACTCCTGCTCCCGCTCCTGCTCATTTTCATGCTCCAAAACGAAGCTTTGCTCACTCATAAAATGCGCATTAAACACACGCAGCTCGGCAGCTCGAAACTGTTGCCGGCTTGGCCAAATCCAAAGGATTTAGTTACGCCACAGGAGGCGGTTACTTCATGCGCCATCTTTGCATACAGACGCCCAGCGAACCGTTGGAGCGTCTAACCAGTTGTACACCCATCCAACCAACCAACCACCCACCCACACATCCAACGAACCAAACCCATCCCCACCCACTGGCACACACACACACTCCGGTGGCAACCTTTGCGCCCCAGCTGGTAACATCAATGGCTTTTTCATCCATCAAACATGGCGTCAAACGTCACGGGCTGCGAGCGCAAAAAGGCGAGCTATTGTCGTCTAATACCGCAGCGACAGCCCGGCATCCCAGCAACCTCATGGCGGCGCTGGCCCAGCAGACGGATCCCCGAACTCCGAACTCCGCTGCGCGCGATGCCAGGACTGTGAACCCCCTAAACCAAAACCCAGCCCAACCAAAGCGTAACTCCGGTCCCAAGCTCCCGGCGGACCGCACACCATGCATCACATCACATCACTTCCGCTGCCTGCTGGCACTGCCGCTGGAGGCGAACACTGAGAGAAATCACTGCCTTATTACCATGTTAATTGTGGAATATCATACTAAAAACTAAGCAAGAAAATACATGAATGGAAATAAATAAAATATATACAGAAATATAGAAACATTTTTTTTTCATTTAAAAGATCTTTAACAACAACTACTTAATAAATATTTAAGAAAAATCGATTATAATAAAGAAACATATATAGTAAACCCTGTTCTTAAAAATCTTGTATTATATTATTTATAAATTTAAAACTGAAATTATTGTCACTTTTTATTATTATACCACATAGAAAATGGTAACTATAATTCAGGAATCTCTTTTTGAAAATCAAACATTTATCTGTTTATCTTAATTCAACTACTATTTTTTTCGAGTGCATGGAATGGGTGCGGCTGCCACTGCCGTGGGCCACATAATCTTGCCAGCTTAATGTGTGCTGATGACTTGCTGAGCCTCGAAGATGGAGATGCGAATGGAGCGGAGGAGCAGGGCCGGAATGGATGGAGCTGGATCTATGGCCGAGGTCGGTCTGTGTGGTGCACTGTGCTGCTCTGAAAGTGCTGACTCGGATTTTGTGCCTGGCCGGATTTGCTGTGTTGCCCGAGGTGCGGGGGAATGTTTCTCCATCTCCCGTTGCCGGCCCATTCCGGTTGCCCTTCCAGTTGGCTCAGCATGTTGCTGGCGTCTAAATACATGGACACACACACACACACACACAGAGGCATACACTGGCACTTGCATAAGCATAGACATTCATATAATGCTTGTAATATTTGCGCTTAGCCTTTGGGGGATTCGTTTTGGCCCCCAAAAGCGGGCTATACATACACTAGCCGCCCCATCATGAAGCCGGCTGTCCGTCCAGCGGGTGGGTGGGGTCTTGCTTTTTTGCTCCAAGTGTCCTTGGGGCCTTCAGTCGAGTTCAAAATGTTTATTTTGTTGTCCTTAGGTTAGTCGTTTGCTCATTTTGCGCCCTGCCATCCAGCCATCCTGCCATCCTGCCATTTTGCCATTTTGCCGTTTTGCCAGCTTGTTTGCAGAAATGTTCGCTCGCATGTTGCCAGCTAAATGTGGATGTGCATTGCTTTTCCCAACTCGCTTGTGTGTATGTGTGTGCCTGTGTGTGTGTGTGTGCTATTTGATTGGAACTGTTTGCATTTGGCGCTGTTTACATTTCTCAGGAATATCTAGCCCGTGCCTCTGGTAAATATCCTTGATCCATTTGCAAACAGTAGCTAGAAGTCCGGTTCGCCTTTTAAAGTTTGCTCTCGCATCAAGTGAGTTCTAAGTTGAACTCGTGGTCTTATTTATTAGCTGCAACTTAAGATTATCTAGTCCGCAACTCAAGAAGAGTTATAAGTATTTTCTAGGTAAAATCTCTACCAAATACCAAATCAAATCTTTAACTAATATGATGAATAATAAGCTGTGCCAGTTTCTTAGCCTGGCTAAGTTAATTACACTTATTAGGTAGTTTCTTATTAAAAGAGTTATCTACATATGATGGTATGAATACTCTACTCCAATTAAGTTAAGTTAAGTTAAGCAAAAGCAATTTATGTAAGAATATTAATAGTTATAGTACTAAGCCAACTTTGAATCGTTCTATTCTTATTCCAAAATATACATCTCTTAGCTATTTCTTGTTGATGCTCTACTCTAGAATTTCATAAAGTTAAAGAAACTTAAAAAACGTAAAAACCCTGGCATCTAAATGCAGATTTAGCACAATCTACAACCAGGACATAAATCGCCTTTAAGTGTCCATATCCCCCAGAATCACTTCTTGTGCAGCACAATGGAAACGGCGCAATCAGCAAACAGTTTTGAGCTCAAAAAAGATTTGAATGTCCGTCATACTCATAGCCATAGTCGTAGCCAAATGCCGTGTAATCTGAAAAGAGTGAGCCACATAAAAGGAGCACAATGCTGACGCCTCATTCTGAAGTCAGATCCAGATTCTGATTCCGGCATGGGATGGCAAGGATGCCCAAGGAGCTGATGGTGATGGTGATGGTGATTGTGATGCCATCCTGACGATGATGAGCGCAGCGCACAAAACCATGATGCACAAATCCTTTAAGAGCGGATTTGGAATTTCTGCGAGGATGGTTGCTGGGTGCGGAGCTGCCACACAAAGATGGGGCTTAATCGGAGTGGGCGACACTCAGGGAGGGTGTCCATGTCCGTGGCAACATGGGAATGGGGCGACAGGCTTTAAAGTATTGTGAAATGGATGCCATCCAAGATCCGTATAAGCCGCCTGCTGCGAGCCAGCAGGACATCATTGCGACTTCGTTGCGAGTCCATGTTGCCGATATGATATGAGATCTCCGGCGCCTCAAAGGAAGTGTTGTATTTGTAGTGCCGCAAACTATTTGTTTTAACCCGCTGTGCGGCGCTGCAAGCAAATGCTTGCCAATCCCGGCTATCTGCCATTCGTAATGGTTATTGGAAACGCAGCCGAAAATGGCCATCAAATATTGACTATGTCTGGCTGGGTTGCTATTTGCCATTCGGTAATTTTGGTGCACGGAGAAAAATAATGCAGTTATAATCAGACTATCAAGTTGAAAAAGTTGTATGATATACAGTTCATAGTGTCTAATTCATTTTAAAATAAATTTATAGCTCTTTATTTACCACTCATTAATATCCACTACTTATTTCTAATTTGTAAGTGAATGTTTAACTTTTGGATTTTTTTAAGATATTTAATATATAAAATAAGTAAAATATAGATTAATTTTCGCACTGTATGCTGAGGACAGCAACCCTGGCAACTTTCCCCATTTCTTTCCCAGCCAGCCATGAACTTTTATTATGCCTAAGGTAAATTGTGTTATTTATTTTTTAGGCCTGTCGCCAGCCACACAGTAATGGAAACAGTGTCGCCAGCGGCGCAGAGTCCTTGGTCCTGGCTCCTCGCTTTCTGTGTCCTGGTCAACGCATAATTCAGCGTTACTCTGTTGCCACATGGCCACACCCACATCCACCACCCACTGAGCTTACAGCATCCGCAATCCGCATCCGCATCCCTTTCGGTCCCAAATGGGCAAACAAAAAATCGCAACAATTTGTAATGCCAAATATTTTATTCATTCTGCGTTTGCCGAGCCGCCTCCTTGGGCCATATAAATAAATACATATTTTTGCACTTATTTTTTTGTTGTTGTTCCTTTTGGCCTGTCGGTCCGATTGGCTCAACAGGTCAGATCCGAAGCTGCGGGTGGTGCCTTCACCATGTGAGGACATTTATGGCCAGGCTCTTCCTGCATACAAATGCAGCCGGGGAAAAGCGGAAAAGTCGAGGCGCAGAAATTTATCACGCCATTAGTGGCGCACAGTTTACCGGAAAATATGCACAATTTGTTCATGTCAATTGTGTGTAAGCTTTTTGCTGTCAAATGGTCAAATAAATTATACTTTCATTTCCTGAATTAAATCGCTATTTATTTTATCAGAATAAATATAATTTCTGCATCCATGAAGTTTAATATCTGTAATGTCGTGTTTGCCGAGTACTAAGTAAATGTTTAGTTTTGCGTAGTTTTAATATGGTTATATATTTAAATGTATTTATTAATTTCAATTTGAAGGAAATTATTGAAATGTAAGTAATGACTAAGTAATGATTAAGACTTATCTGAATATTATTTGAGTATTCTATTTATGAGATTGTCCTGTTTTAATCCTTTTTCTTAGTTTTTTCTTAGTATATAAAAATAGATAATCACTGAAAGAAAAGTGCACCCCTTTCGCATGCTAATTATGGAACTGCTGCCCATAATTGATGAACTGATGACGCTATCTGGTCACCAAAATAGCGAGTGCCATTGCAATTGGGACTTCATAAACGCATCGGCACGGCGGCAATTCGAACATAATGAACTCAAAGCCAGGCCGTTGGGTCATTTGTCTATTATGGCGCATTGATTAGCGCCTGACCCCCATTTCGCAGTTCACACTTGCGGGTCGGGATCGCCCCTCTCCGCCGGCAAATGCACGCAATGCCACAAATGTCGTGTTTAATTAACCCCGAACAATTTCAGTTTCCGCTGCACGCCGCCAAATTCCCTACACACACACACACTCATGCACTTTGGCTGCACACTCACTCATGCAAAAGGCACGCGTATAATATTCATACATACATATATACATACACATATGTGTAGTTTGTGCCCTCTGACCCCCATTGTTCAGCCAATTCATACGGATCCCTCGCAAATGGCCCCAATATCGGAATGCCTTCGGAAACACAGTGACCCAAATTAATCTTTGTCATTAGCAGGGCCCAACTGCAAGTGTCGAGTGGTATGCGATCTCAAGGCCCCTCACAGGCGATGACATCGGGATTTTCGGATGGATGGAGGAATGAATGGATGGATGGATGCAGGGATGGAGGCGGTGGTGCCTTCAAAACCGCCGCCCTTGAGTTTCCATGTCTAGGCTACGCGTAGACAAAGTGCCAAAAGTTTGGAAGCCCTTGCGAGATGAAACTGAAAGGGGTGGAGAGAAATGTATATCAAAATATAAGATCAGAACATCACAACAAGCCTACAGCAATCTCTCCTCATCATCAGCAACAAGTATAGATTCCCTAGAATATTATTTAATAAATATTATTAATAAGACATAATACACTTAGATTACACTTAAGTTACCAACTAGAAATATATCAACTTTTGTTGCTCAAACAATTAAGTTTTTCAAGTTACAACTAGTATTATATTTTAAAAGGCAATAGTAATTTAAATGAGCTTAAAAAATGTATTTAGAAATCTTGTATTAGGTAACAATTATTTTTGGTACTTACTTATACAAATGCCAACATTTATTTTCACTCCTTTATTGAGAAATTACATGCTTCCCATCTGATATAAAAGAGAAACAACAAAAGAAGTACCCATCGCCAAACTCCCCCAGGATCAAGCGTTTAATGTAGCTCCATTGTCCTTTAAATTCCCTGCACATCCCCGTGCTCCTTGTACTGATTATGAATCGCAAAGATTACCGCACATAATTATTATCATCGTCGGAGTTGGGAAAAGTGGACTGGGAAAGTGGGCGGGGAAAGCGAAAGGTGCCTGGCTGGCTGGTTGGCAGTTAAATGGTTCGCCCGCACACTAATTGTGAGTAACACGTTCGCGTTTACGAAACTTTTCTGGGAATTTTCGTCGGAAAAGAGGCCAAGAGCCAGGAGTTTCGGCCAGACAAGTCCTCATCTCGCCAACTGGGTACTGGGAACTCTGAACTGGAAGCTAGACATGCAGTCAGCCGGCAAAGTGCTTAGACATTAAAGTTTTTGGCGCCCCGGCTTAATAGACCAGAAAATTCATTTTGGCCAAGTTTAAAGGGCCAACGGCCACCCTCATTAACAGCTAGCTCTTTCGCCAAAAATTCTCCTGGACACTGGGCCGCAAAACCTTAATTAAAGCAACGGGACTGGTCTTTAAGCTTAGTCCTTTTTATAGCGTTCGAAAATCAATAAATTTAAAATGTACAAGCCACTGCGGGAAAAGGGAATAAAATCCTAGCCAGCTCACAAACACACACACACACTCACACGGTGAAAATAAAAATAAGAAAAGAAGGACAACAAAATTCCAGCCACTGAGGGAGAGTCCTGTTTTTTTTTTTTTTTGGGGGGGGGGGATGTTGTTGCTGAGGCGACAAAGCAAGCAAGAAATCGCCGAGCCAAACATCCTTTTGTCAATACAAAATACGTACGTACAACAAAACAAATAAAAGTGCCCACGAGCAAAGACAAAGACAAAAGTCAAAAGTGCAAAATGAAAAATCAAACAACAACAAAAAAAACCAGCAACACACAAAAAGCCAAAACAACTGAGAAGCGCCACCAGGATTCGAAATCGGCATTAAAACGCATGAGATGAGATGAGATGGTATGATATGGGGGTTCCGATCAACGCATGCGCCAAAAGCTGGCGAATCTCACGGAAGCTGGGGAAAGGCAAATGGCTGGCTCTCAATGGCCTGCAAGGGGGATGGAGCCAAAAAGGATATGGGAGCACAGGATGTGCCATAAAATGGCGCACAAGCACACAAACACATACACAGACGCACAGTGGGCACTTCTCCTTCGGGTTGGAGAGAATTTCCTATCTCGGCAGCAGATGCTTGTGCATTTGGCCAAAGAAGAGCAAATGATTTTTAACAAATTTCATTAACATCAGAGGTCCGTAATCATTCAAGCATCGCGTTTCGTAACAGGGCCAGGTCAGAAGTCCGATACTGGCCGCCCCAAAACAACAGTTACCAACTGCATTTCGAGTCCCCAAACGTGTCCTTAGGCATCCTGATAGCTGTGCTCACAAAATGTGCAAAGATACGTAGGAAAAACGCGTGAAAAGCCTTGAGAAAATTGCATAAATGTCTGTGAACGTGATTATATAGTTTTTCTATTCCGAACTGAACGATTTCAAAATGATCGACGAACATCATCCCATGCAGATCGGAATGTGTAAGTATGGTCAAGCCCAATGAATATGAAGTTTGATTCTATTCCAAAAACCGACGGCTTTACAAGCCCAACATTCCCAATCCCGTCGGCATTTTTCTATCAGTTTGTTAATTATGTTAAAAAGTGCCCTTTATTTTATGGCATATAAATATATTGAAGTAGAAGAGTGAAGATATTTTATTCACTTTTTCTCTAGATTAATTATATCTTAAATATTTGCAGAAAGTGATTAGCTGAAATCAAATACCTTTACATAAGTCAAATAAGTATAAGCCATCATGTTATATCACATTTATATCACAATTGCACATTTTTAAAAGGTTTAAAGTGGATTTTATTTTTACCATATAGTGATTTTTATTCAAAACAGTCAAGGATATCAGCACTCATCATATGAAAAGTATTCAGTTTAAATATACTAACTTAATAGCAGCATACATAAGTTTTGCACATTTCTTTTATGAAATTATAAGAAACAAAAGATGAATTATTTGTGAAATTTCCATTTTCCTACTAAATTCTACTTCACACAACACAAATCCCAAGTTTAAACATTGCAACTCCACACTTTTGCTACAATCTGCCTTCAAAGATAGATATTTAACACCCAGCGTGGCAAGTATGCATATGACCGACTGCACAAACGCCCACTCGAATCCGACTGGCTGAAAGCCAATGAAAATTACAACATATTTTCCAGAGCAAAGCAAATTTTGACTTCTGTCAGAGATTAGGCCAAAACAAAGCATTTGCGCTGCGATTGCTGGCACAACAAAACGGCAATGGCACCATAACTCTATTGTCTGCTCAAATCCGATTAAATAAAGCGCTGTCAGTTGCTGCCGAGCGGACTGCTGGCAACTGACAGCGGATGCGGAGGCAGCACACAGCATCCTGGCAGCGCAGCCGACATCCTGGCAAGCATTTCCAAGGGTTTCCGCTCACCCACTCGCTGTCGTCGACTGCCAACATATGCCGCCAGCAGCCAGCCGCCAGCCGACGAAACCGAAATCCTGATCTCCTCCAGCAGCCTCATCCGCATGCTTATTTGCTAAGCCCGAGCATATTTTCCGTAAGGGTGGAAATCCGCCAGCTAAATGCCCTCGGTTAGCCCCCGGATTCATTGAAATTCGTTTATAATCTACATAGTTATGAGCACTGCAAGGGGTGGCATTTCCAACCCGCCCCTCGATTTCCACTGCACATTAGAATCTAATTAGAGCGTGGGCAAGTGGAAGTGCTATCAATGTCGGCTTTACACTTGTCGTCCCAAAATCCTCGAGCTCTATTCTCCGACATGTCCGGCAAACATGTTGGAATATTTTCGAATGTCAAATGGCAATGACAGAGCACTAAAAGTGTAACAGGTGTGGTTTTTGAGCGGATTATTCCGCTGCACATCTTAGGAAATAGCTCCCCGCAGTTCCAAGTGTCACAAGTTAATGGGTATCGGGGTGGGGAGATCAGGACCTTTGGAAAATGGGCTAAACACTGCTGGAGACTTCAGTTGCTATGAATAAGTAGCATATTGAAAAGTTTATTATGCCAAAATAACCCACGAGCATAATACATATGTCAGCACTATTTTGTTACACATAAATGAATTTTGATTCACTTATTAAATATATATAAAAAGAAATGTATGCCTTAAAAAATGTTAGTACTACTAATCTAAGTTTACAATTCAATTTCTAAATGTTTTTTGATAGAGCAAAATCATACTGATTCTCAAAACAGTAAAGTTCGATATTGTAAAGTTTTTGTATAAATCAAGCAAAAACTGTATTGAATTTCATCTAGAGTACTAAAGTCACAACAATTTTTGCTATTTGCTTTCCATTTTCCCAGCTATTTTTTCTGCATAGTTTTTCCATTTCCAAATGGCAATTAAATGCAGTCCAATTAAATGTACTGAGAGCTGCAATCGACTATTTTCGCATTTATTTGCCATGTGGCAGAACAAACTGAGTGCAAGCTGTTCTAAAGCAATTCACGTCAATCAGTGCAAGAGGTGTAGCAAAATTGTTAATGTAAACGATGGCTGGAATACTTTAACATTCTGGGCATATTTCTGGCATAAATTGGCATACCAGATATTATTTTTGCAAACATTTAATGAAATTACGCTCACATTTAAATCACTCAAATGCGGAATGACAAACACACACGCATGTGAAACGCACACCAGTGAAAACAAGGAAAAACCAAACAAAATGAACGTCATACACACTCACACACACACACACACAGAGAGGAGCACAAAAGCTGGAAGCTCGAAACAAATTACGTTGAAATTTCAGCAATTTGCCATAAATTGAGACAACAAGGCACAAAAAGCCAACCAGTCAGCACCGCAAAAGTACAGTAATTTTTTGCCACCAAGCCAAACAATCGCACACACGCATCGGTTACGCATACGCCACGTTGGTCGTATTTTTTACATGCCACATTTCGCATGGCATTTCGGGGAATTTCGAGTGCAGTCGCACACTCACTCACTCTCTTTTCTTTGCTGGAAAAGTCATTTCAATAATTGCAAAACCACAAATTTACTACAACTCGAAACGGTTATGGTCACAGTGCGAGGCAGATGGACTGGTCCTGCCCGCAAAAACGGGAACCCTTTTTATGCCTGATGCCCGGACCATAGTTGTAAATTGAGGGGGGCTCTCGGCCACATTGAAAATAAAAATAACTGAAATGTTTCTCATTTGCATGTTCCTTTGGGGCGGTGGTGGGCTGATCTGGACCAACGACACGACCGCAAAACCAAAATAGTTCCGATGGACATAAAATGTCAACAGCAGCAACTGGGTGCTGGCCAACTGCCGCAAACCGGGGGCCTCAATCAACTGCTGTTGAACGGAAATGAACGCATGTTAACAACACCAACGACAGCAGCAACATCGGTGCTGGTGGCAGCCGGAAGGAGTGCGAGTGCCAAAGCCGGAGTAGCCCACAATGACAAAATGGCGTCAGTCAGCAGAAATGTCAACGGAAGTTGCAGTAACCACAACAGCAGCAGCAGCAACAGCAGCAGCACCAACAGCAGCAACATGGCCATAAACAAGCAACCGATGGGCATGGGTACGGGCACAGGAACCGGAATGGGTACAGGAACAGGACATGGTCCAGGACCACCCAACCATGCACACTGCAACCGCATCACTTTGGGCGAGTGCAGCCTCAATGGAATGGACGGCTTTGCCACGCCGGCAGCACCTCCATCGGCATCCAACACACCGCAAGCGCCTCTGGGAATGGCCTCCAATTCCGGCATGGGCATGGAACTGGGCCTGGCCATGGCACCACCGCAGCTCAGCCAGTGCGCCCACTGCTGCCAGCCCATTTGCGATCGCTACATCATGCGCGTGGTGGAGAACTCCTTCCACGAGGGCTGCCTCAAGTGCACCGCCTGCTCGCTGCACCTGGTCCACTCCTGCTACGCGAGGGAGGGCAAGCTCTACTGCCGCGTCGACTACGAGAGGTGAGTCCTGATTACTGAACTCTGCCATGGGGGGGACCTTAAAACAGTATACTCCGTGTGCGTTGCAGTTACTTTAAAATGGTAGTGTTTAATAAATGGTACCATTCTTAATATTTGTGTAATATGAGTTATCTTAAATCTATTTAGTAAATATTTATATTCTTGCTCCACCGCAGACTCTACATCCGCAATCATTGCCTTGGTTGTGGCCTTAAAATCGCCGCCGATGAGCTGGTGATGCGATGCCACGAGAACGTCTTCCATCTGAAGTGCTTCGCCTGTGTGGTGTGCGGAGCTCTGCTGAAGAAGGGGGAGCAGTACGTGGTCAAGCAGGGACAGCTCTTCTGCCGCTTCGACTACGAGAAGGAGGTGGAGATGCTACAGGGATACGGTGGGTAAAGGCTCTATTCGAAATCGGTTCACAATGATAATCATATAACTATGTAGATTTCTATGGCGATGAGCTTTTCCCGCCCAAATTGGACGGACGAAGAGGACCCAAGCGACCGAGAACCATTCTAAACACGCAGCAAAGACGGGCTTTTAAAGCCTCCTTCGAAGTCTCACCGAAACCCTGTCGAAAAGTGAGAGAGAATCTGGCCAAGGATACTGGATTAAGCCTGAGAATTGTGCAGGTGCGTAAGGAGGCTTAAATGGACATCAATTATTACATTATACTAATATACTCTTATTTTGTAGGTTTGGTTTCAGAACCAGCGAGCCAAGGTCAAAAAGATTCAGAAGAAGGCCAAGCAGGAGCCGCCCAGCAAGGGAGCCAGTGACTCGCAGGACTCGCAGGAGTCGCTGGACAGCAGTCTGGCCACCAAAATCAAGGACGAGGCGCACAGCGACAGCGAATCACAGCTGGAATCGCCGTACTCGACGACCTCCGATGGACTGACCCGGATGCGATGCACCATTAAGGACGAACAGGAGCAAGTGCCCTTCAACTGCATGGAGACCAATAAAGGTGGGTTGTTGCCTCTAAGGATATTTACGTATCAAGGATTATACAATACAATTTACAGAGAACTGCAACAAGAACAGCGAGCCCATACTGAACACCATTCTGGGTTTGAGCTACGCCACCTTTCAGCAACTAATGGGCCCGTTTGCCCAGACGCCCATGATCAATCCGATCGACCGACTATATAGTATGCAAAGCTCCTACTTCCGGCCGGAGGAGCTGCAATCCTATGGCGAATGCGGCGTCAAGGACTCCATGGATCACTAGTCCGCCCGGCGGAGGCCATCGAATTTTAAGCCCAAATCAAAATTAGACCTTGTAAAATAAAAGAATGTTAATGTGCTAGCAATCGAACTTAAACACCCCGACTCCGGCTAAGTAGATTTACTTCCCTTCCACCCCCTTTGAAAGCTGCACCACTTGCGCAATCCACCCACCGGCCGGGTTGGTGGTGGTGCATCCTATTTTGGTGGCTCTGCAGGTGCAGCCTCGAAATTAGTTCCGCTCGGTTGACAGGCACAAAGCATTTGCCACAGCAGTTGCAACCCCGCTGAATTCGTCCTTTCGGCTCGGAATGGGCGTAAAATGCCGATTCGTAATGCGTAGTTCAAAGGCTCGGAAACGAAGGGATCCGGAACCGTATCCTCCCCACGATGACGAGCCGTTTGACAGCGTCGACATGAATGCGTTGCGAATGCCGCCCAAGGACCGCACTTTTAACTAGCATTCTGGCTTTTCGTTTTGCATGAGTGGAGGAACTGCATCGGAATGTTCCAAGTCCCAAATCGAAGACAAAATGGGGGGGCAATCCTTAAAATCCTTTCAAAAAAAACAATATTCTATTATATTAAGTATAATATGGTTTTTGGAAGCAGACGAGAAAATTCAACTCATTATCCTATTAAAATATTTATATAAAATCCTTGAAAAAAGCCTAACTATTAATAATTATGAAATTCAAGTTGATTTGTTTTTTAAATCGAGCCAATCAAATACTGAATACCAAGCTTTCGGGTAATTGTTAACCTTTCGAGATTAGGCCGATTCAGAATTTAAGAACTCGAATGACAAACACTTGGGGACCATCGGTGGCTAATTGATTTACGAGGAACTGCAACACGTGTTTACACAACTCCGGATGAATCCAACCCCGCCGCGGATGGAACAAGGACCCCGTCACTCCGCCAAGTTCCGTACAAGTTCGTGCAATTTGTCACAATATGTGTCACATTAGCCACAGCAATTGTGCTTAAACGTCACCGTCTCGCCGGGTATCCGGTTTTTGTGCCTCCACCCCGGATGTCGTCATCGTCGTCAGGGCCGCTAACCAGATTAAACCCCAATCGCGACACCGATACGGCCAAGGATATCCTTACGGTCCTCGAAGGGGATGTTTGTGGTAGGGGTCGCTGGAAAAGTGGGCAAACAAAGAGCCCGGACTCAACCACCGTTGAGTTTTGGTACTGCCACCACCACCACCACCACCACTATCACCACTACCACCATCATCATCGTCGAGGAATCTGCACGCACCCCATGTCCTTTGCTGGCTATCCATGTAAGTCGTTTGCAGATACACGCATTAACTGCGGCCGTAAAAAAGAGATCCAGTGTCCGCATCATTAATCAAAAGCGGACAAGGCCAAACAAGTGCATTGCCCATTCGGAAAAAACTGCCCTCAAGAATGACGAAGCGATGTCCTGGAAGTCCTTTCTGCAGTGTCCTTTTGCCATCGAGAGCACCACTTGCACCACTTCCAAGCCTCGTAACCACGTGCTCCTCCGCTGAATGATCTTTTTCCGCTCGTTAATGTGTGAATTACACAATAAATTACTGTGACTGCTATGAATGGTAAAGTTATTCAAATGCTCTTTCACTTGAGAGGGCACGGTTTAAATGGATTTCAAAATTTTAAAGAAAATAAAAATAAAATACATTCAGGAAAGTAAAATATTAAAAAATATTAACTATTTCATTATTTTAAAATTATAGTTATATATAAATATTGATGTGTTTTTAAAGAATTGACTACAAAGAATTACCTAAATATTCGTTAAACATTGGTAAGACTATTAAACAAAGCCACTCAATTTTAAATTCGCAATCGAAAGATGATTTCTTGTTGAATTTTTACAAACACCGAATCAAACACCACTTTGGTGTCCCCTAAAATGTCCCTCAAATTGCAGAATGACTTTTATGGGAAAATCAACCAGAGAAAGGCTTTTAAAATTGAATCAGTTCTAAAAAAAGAAAACGTTGACAAAAGTTACATTTTTATATGGTACTTATGAATTTCCAGCTCGTAATACTTGCCTTCAGCATTTTATGTAAACAATAAAAATCAAAAATCAATTTTGCGTTCCCATAAAAGACCATCACAATACTCAGTTCACAAAGAGTGGCAAATCGCATAATAAACAATATGGATGACGGGTAAATAAATGTGCAATTGCTTTTATTTTCATAGGACGCATGTGTTGACAAAGGCTAAAATGCGATATTGAGGTAGGAAAGTGAAAATCAATGTGGATTGATATTTGGCAAATAAATGGCAAAAACATTAGACGATTGATATGGCAAATCAATTTTGGGCAAACTGAAGTTTGGGCACAATAGAAATGGATATATCTGATCAACTAATTTAATATATTAATATTATAAGCTTCTAGATCTTTTCAGAAAAACATTCGAAAAAGGTGAGTAATACTACCAGCAGTTGGTGAAACTATTTCGATGGGAAACCGAGGAAAACGCAGATTCTTCGTCGCAAACTTTCCACTTATAATTATGTAAATCGGTGCCCATGAACACGAACTTTCCACCGCACAAATTGTCGAGCAGCAGATGTCACTCCACTCGTTGGCCTTTTCCTGACCAAAACCAGTTCGAAGAAATCACTTGTGCCAGTTGTTTGGCATCATTGGGTTAAGGGGTTTTGCGGGTTAGCCAGCTTTGGGGGATTGGTGGATGTGTATGCTGGCCGCCCCTGGAGTGGGGCGCAATCTAAATGCAAATGGACGGCCAATGACTAAATGCGAGCCGCTGGCCCCCCAAAAAGCCACAAAGCCATAACCAGGAATCTCTCGCATAATACACAGAAACCAAAAGGGGGTACCAAAGTGGGGCTCCAAATGAGGAAGGGGTGCGCTGGCTCCAGTCACTCAATGTAGTTTCGTTTGGGATTGCATGTGTATGTACGTGGCCCGTAAGTGTTTCAGTTCGACATTTGGCACAAAATTCATAAATGCTAATTTCAACACATTGCGCACACGCTACAAATATGAATATTTACCATAACTACGAATACCATAAGTACAAAAAGACGCACTCACGCACATACGTAATACACGCACATACAGTCATGCACTCGTGCTCGAAGGCAAATCGACTTCGATTGGTATGGCATGGTATCCTTGGGAAAGCATCCAGGACACTCGCTCCCACATCCTCCGATCCACGCCCGCCATCGCCAAACAGCCTGCCACTTGCCTTTATCGACCAACACTTTGCTTCGGTTTCAACTTCACTCGGCTTCGGGTTTAATAAAATCCTTTTGCAAAATGAAGCAATTGTGCATTTCAGCCTGCTGCTGCCACGCACAGATACAAAATGAGCACTGAAAAAAATAACTACTCATATTAAGGAAATTACACGAAAAAAGATCAAGCTATCTGAATGGTAATTGAATCTTTAGACAAGCAACTAGAAACTTAAGACAGAGCTTAGAGCTTCTTATGGATCATTGCAAATAATGTAAATGCGACTATAAAAGCCCTTTTTTTTTCTCCGTGTACCCATGTGAGTATCAATGCGAACGACAGTTTGGGTGAGGTAGTTTTGGGCCCGGCAAATATGCGTCAAAATCGCACAGACGCACAGTTTTTGAATGCCAAATGGAGACAGGATGGGAATGCATTACGTGCATAGGCATACAATAGTCTATATTTGTCTACTTGATGCCACAGATTGAGATTGCTCGGTGCCCTGTGTGCCGCATTCGGAATCGTAATTGGCCACTTGGCCGCCTCCTCGAATCCTCGTCGAACCGCAGAGAAGACGCCACTTGCCACTCTTTCGGTGTCCCGGAGATTTCCATTGTGCTGCAAAGCCGGCGCCACACTTTGCCGTTAAATTGGAAAGTTCTTTCGATTGAGCTGCCGATGGCCAGCAGACGAGGCCACCACCACATTATTAGTTCTAACTTGGCCGGTTTGGGCCAGACTAATGAGTTTCTAATAGGCCTAAAAGTGGATCCTACAGCTTGTTTCGGATCTTCAACAGGCATTGGCATCTAATGAAAAAAGAGTGGGGCTGCTACCATATGCCGCAGTAATCAACACAGATATTTGAAATTTATATAGCTTTACTTTTTAAAATCGGCAAATTTGTTGGTCGGTTAATTTAACTTGGCTAATGTGTATTCATTTTCAATTTAAGTTTGCAATTTTATGCCAATAAAATAGCTAATAACAAACAGTTTGCTGCAGAATATAGACTTAACAAACCCAACTAAGCAACAGTTTTGAAGCCCAACTCGGTATTCCTTTGCCAAAATTAATTGTCTCCGGATTTTCCTTTGGATACTCGCCCTTTGCTGGTTGGTGTCACCCATGAAGTGAGGATGGAAAATTTGAATTGCAAAGCTCGACAGCTGGCGAATCGAACACGAACTACGAGAATGTGTGGTAACCCCAATCCAACTCCTCTACATCGTCGCCTTTTGCCGGCTGAGTTTGGCAGGCGAGTCATCATCAGCAGGATCGGAATGAGAAACTGAAGCTGCGTTGGGAGCAGGACGACGGACAGGACCAGTTGACAGGGAGGGCAGACAGCAAAGGGGCGTAGTTCAAGACAATGAATGTGTAGCAGCTCCAGCTGCACGAAGATTGACTTTCGAGGCAAGGTGTTGCCGTCTCAAAAGCCAGAGTCTAAAAGCCCAAAAGCCGAATGCAAATGAGTGGGAGTCGCTTAATATGCAAATGTTGAGTACATTTTTAAAGGGACTTTCCACTTGCAACATTTTCATAGTCGTCCGTAATTTGGCTAAACATGGAGAGTCATGAAAAAAATACACAAAAATGCATCGCATATTTTTGCATATGACTGGAATGTTTTTCATTATGCTGCCCAATAAAGCCAAAAAAAAAGAAAGAAAAGCTAGCGAACATCAAATGGATTCCGACAGTACGGATGAGTGTTCTAAGTGGGTGAAGAACCTACGCGAGCATGTATTAAAAATATCTTGTAGATACTTTGCAAGCGGCAAACTGCGAGCTCAGTAGCTCAAAGCCAAGAAGTTGAGTCTGAGCCACTAGAAATCGGCTGCAGCATACGGAAGGAATAAGATGTTCGGCTGCAGCCGCTGGTAAAAAATGTTTTTATTACATTTCGCGAGCGTATTTTACGCTACTCACGAAATACTTGAAAAGCGGGCAGCGACTCAAAATAAATAAATATCAAGGCGCACACAAAAAATAAAGAGGGCAGTAGCTGGATGGATCCCCCACCATAAAGCATGGAGCGTATAAATAGAAACCCCACTGAACACGGGGAAAAAAATAAAATAGAAAAAAACATCAGTCACATCAGCCGCACAAAGCCACGCGCATCAAAGCGTATTCACAAGTGGTCCTCCGAGCCGAGTCTTACTGATTTCCCAAAGGCTAAAGGATTTTTAGCCAGAAGTCCCTCGACTTTCTTTCTGCCTTGCCATCCGCGAACCTGAAGGAGTTGTCTAGGAAACTTTCCTTGCCAGCTACTCAAGTCGCTGCTCAAGTTGTCGGTTGAAGCTGCGAGCTGCGAGGGAAATCATCAGAAATTCTAGAAAAAAAAAATTAAATAAAATGCGGATGGGAAATAAAACGCAACCAGATACTTGCCAATGTCCCGCGGTTCGGGTAGTAAATTTAATATATCAACTGGCGCTAAAATCATTCAAGTAGCTACGGTTCGAATTGCATGAGATAACTGAATTGGTAGCTAATATGCATGCAATAAAATAATATTAATGCAAAATATATCAAAGTTACTCATAGTAACTAAAACCATATTTGCTATTGGCGTCTTGAATATTTTTAGCCATGATTTTAATTAGCAAAGCTTTAGCCACATTTTGGCCAATTATAGCCACACTTAAGACCCACTTGAAATATTGGCAAGCCACTTGCTCTCGAAAAATGAAGAAGACCATTCGAGATCGGGTAGAGGGATTTGGGGACCAACAAAAGCCCCTGAAAAGCCCTCGAGGAGACCTGTCGCCATTTAATACGATTTTTCAGCAGGATCTCCTTGTCGCCGAGATTCCCTTTGTTTGGCGCTTTCCACTCGCGGGTTCCGGCTTCGGCGTTGGCTCTCCGATTTTCTTCTTTTTCTGCTGAATGCAGATTATGTTTTCATTAAATTATGGTAGCTATGGATACTTTTATACAATCCAAAGCTACTTCAAACGCGAGAGAGTGGTGCGTGCGAAGCAGTTGCGACCCGTAGCCGCAGACGCCGCCTTTGCAGCTCACTCCCTTCATCTTCTTTTTTTTTTTGGAAAGGAGGAAGGACACCTCCAAGAAACGCCAGGATATTCGCATAATAGAAGCAGTAGCTTGTGTGGGGTATGGGGATACCAAAAGAGGGTCTTGGGTGAGATGGTATGGTGCAGGACTCCAGAGTAGTCAAACTAAATCGTAGTTTATTTTTATTGCATATACTCGTATTCCAGGACTCCCAGTTCTCAACACCCGCATTCGTTACCATGCATTTGCATGCATCCTGGTCGTCGCCAATGTCCTTAAAAGAAGTGTATTACTTTTTGATAAAAACAAATCTTATTAACTATTAATAAATGAAAATTATTTCAATTATGGTATATTAGAAATTATAGTAGAAAAACACTTAGTTTTCCATTTAGTAATTTCAAATATTTCAGTCAAGATTTAAAGCCAATTGAGACCTATTAAATTATGATTTTCAATGTAATCGTTCGGATTAATTATTATATTTAACTTTTCTGTTCAAATATTTATTCCGAAGGATATTTAAGGAGTCGACCATTTGAAGTTTCCCTCATTTTTTCGCGCTAAATTGACACGAGCAGAGTTTTCCTTCTGCTTTTCCGGCTGTTGTTGTTAGTGTGGCACGTACATTTATTACTTTTCCCCTTCTCACACACACACACAGAAGCAAGTGCGATTCGCAGTCTCCTACGGATGCATGCAAAGCGGTTTTCATTTTTTATTGCGAAAATGTAACGTGCCGCATGCGAATTGGTTGCTTTGAGTTCAGCTGGCCCCCATCCTTTTGGAGCACTCCTGCTCCTGCGATGGGGAAAAGTCACTCCGGCTGCCTTTTCGGCACCGCCATCGCTTTTAATGTTAACTTTTTCCGTGCCCCACTTGCGAAGAAAATATGAAAAATATTCGTAATAGAGTTGTTTGAAATGTACAATAAGCATTCAAGTGGCTTCGCCGAATGCCGGGTATATTCCAAGGGGGTTTATCCCGAAAAGGGGGACTCAAGGATGGGGCTTGGCGTATGGGAACTTTCGTTAATGTGGAGCCAGAACTTCGCCGAGCAAACTGGATAGGAAGTGGGACGTATATTACATTCAAATTCATTTCAATCCTAAAAAAGTAGTATCCAAAATAGGTAATACATGAAATATATAAAGTAAATGTAATAAAGCAATAAAAATCATGATATAAGGAAATAATTTCTTTTGATAAAAAGAATAGAAAGATAGAATATTAAGCTTCCAAGTCGAGCAAGTTTTGTTAATATTTTAGGTAAAATATGGAAAGTTAACGCATAGTATTCAAAGACACCCTTTGCCATATTACGCATACGCACTGTTGCCCACTGTCTGAAGCCCACGAAAAGCACCTAAAGGACTCCCATCCATCAGGCCGCCGGCTCCATCCCTCTCCCCACCCCCCATCCATCGTTCCGTGGTGCATCCGTGGCATCTCGCAGTTACATATGAAAAAGTTCCGTCTGTGACGAGTGCCTGAGATACGAGATGGGGAAAATTTTTAATAATTTCTGCATCTCCGACGCTGTGAATGAAAATGGTTGCTTTGATGGCAGCAGCAGCAGCGTAACTAACAATAAAACTTTTTAGTGTGAAGCGGCGAGGACAAAAATATGGACACATATGAAGTCATAAAGTCATATTAACACGTACGAATGCGCACAGGATATTAATGTTCAGTGCACACCCAGTCAGACACACACTTGCCCCCCATCCATGGTGGGGGCATAGTTTTTATATTTGCCAAGTTGGCCGACTCCAATGCTAATATAATTTCACATATATGAATATATTGTGGTTAAATTTTCGCACCGGCCCTGCAGCCGGAAAAGGAAATGAGCTTCTGCCCTTTTTGGCCACTTTTCATTTACAATATCATTTCGCAAAGTCGCCGCAAACTAATTTCATCCAATGCCCGTGGCAAAACCAAAGTGAATGCATTGCACCAAAAACTTTATGAATTACAGCACTTGCAGCAGCGTCAGAAAAAACAATAATACTCAGCAATGCCATCCGCTGACCGCAGCGGAAAAAACTGCATCCCAAATTGTTTCTCGTTTTTTTTTTGTTAAACAAATATTTCCCGGCCCCCCCAAAAAAAGAGTTTGGTGAGTTGCCGCAGGGGCACTCAAAGCGAAAATGGGCAATACAAACGCATTCGCGTCCGTCTGGCAGGGGCATTTCAATCAACGACATCTTCAAAATCTTTTTCCAAAACGGATTTTTGACAAGTAGTTGAAACACTTGGATGGATACCCACAGAATCGAGGGAGGGTAATAGATTTTAGATGGTAAGTTAAATGGTTAAGGCTAAATAAGAAGTGAACTATGCCACTTTAATAAAAGGCAGACAAACATATTGAAAATATATTTATAATTATTTTTAATTGAAGAACGAAGAATGAAGAACTAAATCATTTGAGCTGAGGATCTTTAATGTTTAGCACTTAATTCATTTTGTAAATAAAAGCTGCATGCCAAGTCTTCAAAACTATTTTATCATAAATCAAACATTTAAAATCTAAAATAAACTTTCCATAAAATATTTAAAACTTCTCGATAGACCCTCGGCAGGCGAACACTCACACGCATTTTCAGCAACCACAAATGGCAACCAGCTTTTCTGGGTGGACCTGCATGTGCTGGGCGGGATTGGTGGGGTTTTCGGGTGGTGGGGCAATGGAGGTAGGAGACCGCGAGGCCACTTGTTTGGCGCACAAGTGGCAAGTGGCGGTGCCAGTGGCTGTGCGACTGCTGCATGGCCATCGAGCGCCATCCAATCGCCATGGCCCCGGAGTGTGTCCGATGGCAACCAACTCAAGTTGAAATTGGTCAAAAGTTTAACATATTTGCGTGTGTGTGTCCAAGTGGCGCAAGGGTAGGGAGGTGGGTAGAGCAGTTGGTCGTTCCGGTCGTTTTTGGCGCATTTTCGTGGAATAAACGACCCCGCAGCATATACGCTTTTGTTTTTGTCGAGTGGCCTGCCCCAGCAATTTTGGAATTTAAGTACGCGAACGGGCAGCTCAACCGTTTAATCGTTTAATAAAAGTAAACAAAAACTTGGCGCTTGCTTGAAATAAAGTTAAAAACTTCATTTGGGTTGCAAATTATAAAAGTAATCAACTTCACTATACATAATTCAACAATAACTCTTATAAAAACTAAATAATAATAATAGTAATAAATAATAATAATAGTAATAAATAATAAGACTAACAATAAATAGTAATGAGTATTTCAACAAGTAATAAAGCTCTTCCATTAGATGCATAAAATATATTTACTGCTAGTTAACATTACACATTCAAAGTAATTCATATTTCGATTTCATTTCAATATTTGACTAAACTTTAACTATCAGATTTAGTTTAACTACGAACTAAGCTTGTGCTTCAGAGTAGAGGTACAGAATTGTTGCACGAGTATGTATTAGATAATCTCATAAGGAACGTATTACGACTAAGGCCTCGAGGCGAAAGGCAGCGCCTAAGATCTACCGCAGCATTGCAGGGTAAGTAATGGTTAACAATCTAATCGGGTTAATACAAAGGCGTCGCACAACCGTAGGAAAGCTTTGACTAGCACTTTGAGATTCGAGTAAATGACTAAATAGATTTCAACATGGGTGGGCGGCCATTAGGAAGCCTAGCTTTGGTTAGCATCTCAGTAGTTTACTGTAACACACAAACGGCGGAGGCGCCGCTATATTGGTTATTCAAGCGTCGACGCATTCCCTCCAGATAAATGTCGCGACTGAAGAGGCCAGCAGCCAAGGGAATTCTAAAAAAAAAGGAAAGTTCATTAGCATTCTATTTTCTTTGTAATAATTCCAATTACTCACGCATCGGTTCCTGCACGGATGAGTGTTCGGAAAAGGGCCCAAACCGGCTTGTGGTCCGAGGTGGTTATCGATGGCACCGAATCGTAGAGCAGACATTGAACATGGGGCTGCGTGGGTGTGGATACACCAGGCACTAGGGTCTGCCGACGGATGACTAGTCCCTGCATTTGGCGGTACTTGTAGAGAATGCGATCCGTATAGGCCGGTGCTCGCTGCTTCGACGAGGTATCGAAGTTCTGGCTGCCCGGATCGTACTTGTACGTGGGTGGAAATGTGATGTTCGCCTCCATAAATCCTCGGAAGGCGGCGCCATCAGCCAGAACGGAAGTCAACTGATCCGTGTGCATGTAACCGTGCGGTAAGTGCGACGGCAGGGGGAACTTGGTGTTCTGAATCCACTCCAGCAGCTTCTCACGCGGCTCACCCAGTCGAAAGTTAAGATCGCCGCACCAGAAGACATTGTCAAAGTTCTGCGTGACATCTTTGTTCTTCTGCCGCTGATTGGGCAAATTGCGAGGCAAGTCCAGAGCATTGATAATCCGCTTAACGTCCGACACACGCTCTTTTACCTTCTGTTGGTGCGCCGTTAAATGCGAGGTCACAAACAGCATGGAAGTGCCAAAGAGGCAGAAGGATATGGCCACGGCACCCTTTGTCCGAAAGGCGGAGCCCGTGCGCACCGACATAGAAGCATCCTCGGGTACGGAACAGTACCAGATCAAGTCCCGTCGCATATACACAGCCAGGTGGAGGGTACCCAGAGTTGTGGCATGGAAGAGCACGTGAGAGGGACCTAGGGTCTCCTGAATGGTGACCTCCCACTCGAAGCGGTCTGGGGTGGACTCCTGTGTGCCCATTACCACAATGTCGGGCACGTGCTCCACATTGGCTGGCAGCACAAAATCATTTAGTTGTCTGCAACAGAAAAAATAATTTAGGTATGAACTCAAAAGCTTTTGGACTTAATATCTTAAATCTACATACTTGGGTGGACTGTGGCCATTCATATTCCAAGTACCCACAAAGACGGTGATCTCCTTTTGCGGCAGCACGCGGCTTAGTTCACTGGGACCCAAAAGCGAAGTCGATCCCAGTCTGCCATCCAGGAAACTTCGCTCCCTAGCCTTATCTGCCGGGATCAGATTCAATGCATGTGCCGCCATTAAAGTCTGGCGCGCCAGATTAGATCCCGAACCCTGTCTTTGGAGTGTCATGTTCTCGTGCGACATAAACCTCACTCCTGGCTGCTCCTCTATGTGTTCTATTCCATCTGGCTGAGTGGCAATATTGGGCGAGGACATGTGCTGTGGTGTGGTGGCTCTTTTAATATCTCCAGGTTCTGTGGCTGCCTGAAGAGGAGGTAACTCTTGTCCAGGTGGATAGAGCTTTAAACGCAGTCGGGATCGGCAGGCTGATACTGCCATGGGTCGAATGGGCGAGCGATTTTGGAGGCTTTCGCTACGTGCCACAGAAGCGCTGGCCGCCGCAGGGCTGCACTGGGCAAAAAAGGTTTTGCTGGCCACAGGTGATTCTGGAGCACTGGCACACTCACTGGACGGACGCGGTCGGTGTGAGGATCCTTCGCTGGAGTGCAGCGAGCCCGAGTTGTTGTCCACCATGCTCCAGCTTAGCGAGAGGTTATCGCGGCGCAGAACATTGTTGCTATCCGGTATGGAGTTATAGCGCACGGTCACCGGCGGCGTCATCGGTTTCTTTTCCGCCTTGCAGCACAGACTGAACTGGTGACTAAATCTATTGTGATTGGGTGAGCGGTGTTTGGGCGACTTGCGCCGCATCACTACATCGGCTCCTCCATCGCTTTGGGAACCCGCATCCGTGCTGTGCCGGTGCGAGTGATTCTTTCCTTTGGAGGAACTTGGCTTTGCACGCCTGTGGAAGCTGATCAGCCCGCTGTGCGACTTCTCCAGCGGCAGGGTTTGGCTCTTGAGGGTGCTGCCATTATTATTGACATGGTTTGCAGACGTCTCCGCATTGCACTTGGCGAAACTGACATCGTATTGGCCACAGGCGGACACTGGTCTCTGTTGTAATCTTGGCGATTCGGGTGTCACGGGATGTGGCTCCACTTTACTGGGTCGCTTGCTCAGCAAACCGAACAGGGAGCTCGCGGACTTGTGACCGGATCTGGGGCTGCTGGTGGAACTGGTTATCCGTTCCTCACTTCCCGCGCTGCTGTGCTGCATGTTGGCTTTAGTCCGACCGAAATGATTCTATCATCTAAGGTGAAGGTGCTAAGTGGTTATCATGCCCGCCTTTTGTCAAGTTAATTTGCTCTATCTCGGATCTCTCGAACCGAGCTCATTGTGCGATGGCCTCTGGCTGCCGGCCATATAAATAGTAAAGCCAGACGTCATCGAGCGAGCACAATGCAAATGCGACTTTGGTCCGGCGTTCTGGCTGGTCGCAATGCAAATTATTTTGGGCCCGGCGATGACGTACACGAAATCAGGCTAATTGGGCTGCCTGGCGGCGATTGCGTGTGCGGTTCTGTAAGATTTTAATGAAGGCAAACATTTAGGCGAGTTGGTAATACCAAGGGTATAATACACTTACTCACCTGCAGGCAAATAAAAAAAACACATATGTGGGCAGATCCTTTGGGGCGAGAGAGCTGAAAGGATTCAGAAAATCAATATGCTGGGTAATAACTGTGGCGACACCTCCGCGATATATAAAATGGGGAGGATTGTGGGCGATTTGGGGGGTGGTTGGTCGCGGAAGGGTGGTCTTTGGCGACGACGTAACAACATTGGCATGCTGCGGCGCCCACACATCCAAGCACTGAGCACTAAGCATCTGAACGTCTGAACACGAGCACAATATCCGCCGTCTGCTGATTCGATTCTCTGGGATCGAGAGATTTATAATTAGCAGACCATTGTTCCCGCCAGCGCAGCCTTGTTGTTCTTGTGTTGTTGGCCTACGTCTAGCATAAAAGCAGCAACACAACACACATAGCACACATGCGACATTCAAGTTCAGGTTCAGGTGCGCGCTGATTCCGCTCTTGGTGTGCTTTTCATGTTTCGCACTGGTACGCACTACCCTTCCAAGCTGCTGTCACCTATGCGATTTATGTAATTTTTGTATGATTTACCGCGTTCCAATGTTGTTTACACTCAAAAACTCCGAGCAAGTGCGAACCGTGCCGTGGGAACTGCGATTTAGGGGTGGCAAAAGTGGGCAGCCAACTGCCGATAAGTGGGAGCAATTTTCGATAGGTGCGGGGGTGTTTCAGTTGCTGGCTCGTGACTCGATAGGTATATAAAAAAAGATACAAATATTATATAAATACTTATTTTATTAACATTAAAGAATGTAGTATAGACTAAGATTATCATAAAATTCTAAATATAACATATATTTATCTAAATATAAATTCTAAATAACAGGGCAAACACTCTACATATATATTCAATATAAAATTTTAAACCAAGTACTCTTCAATAAATGAATTTAAAGAAATGAATTATATTTGTATTATTTTTTAATATTATTATTTAAAATACCGTTAATTATATTTTAAGTATATATTTAAGTAACTAACGGCTCTACTGCGGTCCACAGCCACACTGGAAGTGCAATCGAAATCGACTTGCTATCGGTGCTCGTAAGGCGCATCACTAGTATTTCGTTTCGGTCGGTACGCGGTTCAGCGTTTTTGTTCAACGGATTAGCGCAAGTTTAGCACGATGGCGGCCCAGACGATACTGTTTGATTTCACGCTGGACAAGGACAAGACGGCGGATGAGGAGGCGCGCCTCCAGGTGGCAAAGATCCTGCGCAACGAGCTGGAGCAGCTGTTCCCCCAGCTGGAGCTGGCCTACTCGATGGAGTCGCCGGAAAACGGCTACTTTGCGGTGCTGCACGAGAACAAGGACACGGTGATTACCTGCCGCATCTTCCAGCACGGTCTGCTGACACTCAACGTGGAGTACTTCCTGCCCGACGGCAAGGAGCCGAGCATATCCTTCGACGTACGTAGTCAGTGCCATCTAGATTCCTTAAAAACTCGAAAAACCAAGCAAGCAAACACCCGACAGCAGCACCACCACCACCCACATCTTACTTACCCTCCCAGTTTCCGTGTCGCGGCTGATTAGTTGGGGAAAGGGTCTTCCATCCACCGGGTAAAATTGATTTTCCGCGCACTTGGACCCGAGTGTTGGTTCATCATACATAAATGTGGGTGTGTGCATGGCAAGTGGGCAACCGGGTTGGGTGGGTTGATTGGTTGTGTGAATGAGTGTGAGTGTGTTCCTGACCACTCGGCGAGCTCAAATGGCCGGCACTTGGTCAGGGTCAGTTCGTCCGTCCTTGGCCTCAAGTGATGGCTGCCCCCATCCCAGCACTTTCCCCAGTTTCTATTATCTAACACCTCTACAGCACACATCACACACATAGAGATTTCAGCTGGGCTCTGCTAGGTTAACTCGCCGTTCCGGTCCCATTTCTATGCTTTTCGCATTTGGGCGGAGCACGTGGGTTGGGTTCGACTCGCGATCTATTGATTGGCGCCCCTTTGGGGCATGGTTCTCATACTATAACAACGAAAAACACCCAGAATATACGGCCCTTATTACAGAAACCAGATTTCAGGTTACACCCTTAGGCACGCATTATTTTATTTGATACTTACTCAAACTTTCTTATAACATTTTAATCTACTTATGCATGCACATATAAACAAACCTAAGTCAACAAAATGACTGTTGATACCACAAATCTTAGGGTTTTCAAAAAGACAACCAGTATTTGTTTGTAAAAAACAACAGAGAATATAAAACTTGATAGAAATATTTCAATTTCTGCCATCATTTACATATGCCTACAGCTAAGGTTAGCTAAATAGCATCAATAAAATTTTAATGACTCGAACAATTTTTCCGGTTCTATAACGATAACAAAAGCTTAAGACACTTTTTAGAGTTTTTAATATTTCAAATAAAATGTTTATAAAATGATTAAAGAAAACTAACCATTTTTATAAGTTTTTACAATGATTAAGTTTGTTAACAAACCAAAGAAACAAATAAGACGGTTACTTTAATCAAGTAATCGAACAATGAAATCATTTTAAACCAACTTTTCTATACTTGTAACTAATATAATCAGACCCATTATATTTCCTGCTTACGACTGTTTGCTGTTGGCCTGTGGATTTCGCAAGCCGCATGTGGCTAAGCCTTCTATTGTGATTTCTGCGATTTTGCAATAACATATGCCTGCTGCAAATGCAACTAAACAAATGTGTCGCCAGAATGCACAGACTTGCATGGCTACTAGCTATATCTAGGTATAGGTATATATTCCCTTTTTCGTTTCGTTCTGTTCACTTTCCTTTTTCATAAGTATCAAGTATTTGGCCTAAAAATAGTATTTTTCTTGGGCCGGGCTGCCTGTATGTGTCGCCGTTTGGTGTGAGTGGTGGGTCGTTCGAAGAGTTTTCCGCGCCTGGCGGATGAAGGTCACCTTCCATTATTATAATTTATTCATACTGAGTGCCCCAGCCCCCCCTCGAGCCAACATGCACATATGTACATCCGACGCCCTTGCAGCTAGGACCTAAATAATGGAATTACCATTGCAGACCATGCGCACCATGGAACTGATTTTGCGGCAGAAATTTGATTCCGATCGGTCCAAGTACTTGCCGCCGATTAAGCGCGGTGGATATATCGACATATACATGACTAGCTCAGGTTGGTCGAACTAAATGCAATCTACATATGTACAATCAACCAAATCCAGTTTAGTTCCTGCTAGTTTCATTTGCAATGAATATATATAACTCTATCAACTCGAACTCACTTCACATACAACAACCTGCAATTTATGCCGAAATTCTCTTTCAAAATTCCACTGCAGAATCTAGAACACCTGTGCAGTTTTTCCACTAGTATTTCCGATTGCAGCCACCGCAAAGAAAATAAATAAAATTAGAAAACAATCCCCTCATGACTATCACTTAAATTGGACACCGTATCGCAGCTGATGAAAATTCAGCGAGTTGTCATTTCCAGCCCAGAATTTGAACCGCCTCCCAAGCTCTGCACATCTCCAAAACCACCGATCATGTTAGCCTAGCGTGTTACCTCCTAGGGGAATACTTTTCCAGGCCACTCCTGCATGCTAGTTTGTCTAATCTTTGGAAGGAGCCTTCTACCTTTGCAGCAGTGGTGCCAAGTTGCTCATATTATTGTATCTCTTTAAACCTTCATATGTTTTATTTATTTTTGAATAATATTTCCATGCTGATCTTATAGCAGCTCCTTGGCATCACTGCAATTTAGCATACCCACTTTTCTGAGATTATTATTTAATTTAAATTACGTTTTATTTTCATATCTATACCATCGACACTCGACCGATCCATCGATCATCATGAACAACCGCTGCCACCATCTCCTGGACCAAATTACACACCAAAATTGCCACGAACTTGTGAATAAATATGTAAACTATTGAATTATACTTACGCCCCAACGCACATGTGTCACCTGCCCCGCCTCGAAATCGAAATCCACGTCGTACGCTCGCTCGCTCATAAATTGGTTCCTCAACAAATGACAATCGACTACAACAACACGAAACTATCAATAACACAATATATTACTATGTAAAATCGAACGGACATCCGCAGAGCGGTAAGAGCCTGGAGAATGTCCTGGCAATCAAACTGAAGGCCATCAAGGCCCAGAAGCTGCCGACGCTGAAGCGCGGCGATGTCTCCAGGTACTTCCCATCGTCAGGTAAGGCAAACCCAATCCGTTTGGTTAACCATATTGCAAATAGAGCAACTACTACTCGTACTACCGCTACTGTATGTCATCCGAAATGTGTGTGATCGTATGACCGTATGACCATTGAGCGTATGCAGCACCATCGAGCTGATTGTATCAGAGTTCTTCTAGTGGCACCCAGCATGATAGATCATTTCAGTCATTTACTTCTGATTTTCTCCGCCTTCTCTCTATATCTATATCTCGTTTACTTTCCGTAAGAGTGCATTTCGTTGGTCTTAAACTTGTTTCTCTGCATGCGACGCCTAACAATTGAACCGAAATCAGTACTAGTAACAATCAATATCGCTCTTAATGCGTCCACTAATAAGGCATCACTAATCCATGGCAAATCTTCCACAGATGAGCGCATCATCGAGTACGACATCGACAAGGTGGTCTTCGAGGCGCGCTCGCCCTTCCAGAAGATTCAAATCATGCACTCCAAGTCGCTAGGCAACATGCTGCTCCTGGACGAGCTGCAGAGTAAGTATACAACACCTAGCGTAGGCAATAAGTGGCGCATTCACACATGGATGCGCCAACGGTGTCAGGGTCATCAATCGATTAGTGCAAGTGCCGCAGTAAAGGTCACGTGCGATTTCGTTTAAAAAAAGGTGGATGCACATAAACATAATGTACAAAAGTAAATATTCCATATCACGGGCCTTTTCTGGGTGCTAATTTTGTGTTGCACGACAATTATTCCATATCACGAACACCTAGTTGCTTGTTAAATAGATAAAAAAAATATAAATAAAATATAAATAGATAGAAATATTCTAATAGCTTAAAAGAAGATTATGAAAGCTGAATCTAAAATCCTTTAAAAAACGTTTTAAAATGAAGTTAATAAAAGGAATTTTAGGGTAATAGCAACTTTGGGTCTTTTGCTTATTTTTTAAATGTAAAATATTAATGTTCAATTTTTCCAATACAGACATTGCTGAATCCGATCTGATCTACACGGAGACCCTGATGTGTCGCGGCGTGGAGAACTACGAGGGCAAGGAGATCTGCATCCTAGGCGGCGGCGATGGCGCCTTGTTGTACGAGCTACTCAAGGAGAATCCGAAGCACGTGGTGATGCTGGAGATTGATGAGCTTGTGATGCAGACCTGCAACAAATACCTGAACGTGATCTGTGGCGATGTGCTGGAGAAACGCAAGAGCGACCAGTACGAGATCATTGTGGGCGACTGTGTGGAGTACTTGAAGAAGTTCATCGCCGAGGGCCGCAAGTTCGACTATGTGTTCGGGGATCTTACGGATATACCCATAACCGATGCGCCGGAGGGCGAGACTTGGGACTTCATTCGTACGATCTTCGAACACTCCTTCAAGGTGCTGAAGCCCGATGGAAAGTATTTGACTCATGGCAATGGGTCCACCTGCAAGGTGCAGCTGCGTCTGTTCGAGGAGCAGTTGAACTTGCTGCGTCCCAAGGTGAAGTTCACCACCACCAAGGCGTTTGTGCCGTCGTTCATGGAAGAGTGGCTCTTCTACCAAGTGACCTTCGCCTGACAAGCTCAGGTGGACTCCTCAGCAGCAGCAGTAGCTACTTCTAGCGCACCACCAACCGCCAATCACACACCAGCATCACACAGCATAAGTCGGGAACCGGGAACCGTCGGAGAGATGCTCCAGCTGCACTCCTACACAGTCACTATCCATGGAGCAGCAGTCGAAGTTCAGGAGGAGGAAAATATGAATAACGGAGCCGCGGGGCAAATGAAACCGCGACCAAGGCGTCGTAAGAAGAAGCGTGTCCACTACCACCACACGCTGGTTTCTTAGTCCAGGAAACATGGAGTCCGATGCACAAGCTGATCGCCATCATCGAAACCATCGCAACAAAACCCAAGACCGAAGAAAACACGCACTTCCAATGGCTGTTACTTACAATTGAAAACCAAACCAAATACTGAACCCAATTCGTTTACGCTTAAGTTAGGCTTTAGTTCCGTTTCTCGTCCACTGATTTCGATGCTAAAAACTAAGTCAAAAGTACAACCTTTAAGCAAGGACAGGCTAAAATAACTTATGTATTCGTGTTTATTTGAATTACGCCTAAGCATAGAATGTTGGCCAACTATTTGTAATATTTCGTATAACGTGTACATCTATATATTGTAGACCATATGTTTAGTTATCCATTAACAAGCAAAGTGGAGCGGGGAAGGCCCAAGGATCGAGGATGTGTGCATGTTGGTGTGAGGAAGCGTAGCAGGAACGCCAACTTTTATTGCTGTAATAACGATTAATACCAAACATTTTAAACGGGAGAACTAAGAAAGTTAAATAAATAGTCGTACGCAGAAATAATTAGTGTGGTTTTCAATATTTGACCGGTTATTTTAATGGTAAATGCTGATGGAATACAATAAATTATAAATCCAATTGCAATATTTAAGTAATATCACGCATACGAAGTGTTAGCCTATCTTAAATCGACATGGATAAAAAATCAAATGAGTGATTTATCCAATATTCCGCTATTAAATTAAAAAAAATTAATTCTTTAAGTTTTTAAATTTAATACTTTTAATTTTATCGTGAGCCACCCTACCCTCTCAAGGCGCAGTGTTGAAAAACCGTGCAATAGAGCACGCACTAAATATGCCCGCGCGCAGTTGAACGTTAGTTTCACTTGTTACGTTGGTTTTAATTTTCACCCGGAGCTAAGCGAACATAATAAAATGGAGCGGAAACTGCACAGTGGAATGCACCATGCCACGCTGCGGCAGCTGCAGGAGTCGGGCTGCGAGATAGCGCCGCACAATCTCATGTATCCGGTGTTCATCGTGAGCAACGACGACGATGTCCAGCCAATTGCCAGCATGCCGGGAATCTCGAGATTCGGACTGAATCGCCTGAAGGAGCACCTGGAGCGGCTGGTGGCCAAGGGACTGTCGTCGGTGCTGCTCTTTGGCGTCGTGGAGCCGGACATGAAGGATGAGCAGGCCTCCAATGCGGATTCAGCAAAGAATCCAGTGGTTCTCGCTCTACCGAAGCTCCGGGAATGGTTTCCGGATCTGCTGATAGCCTGTGATGTGTGCATCTGCCCGTACTCCTCGCACGGTCACTGCGGTCTGCTGGGCGAAACGGGTCTGGAGAACGGACCCAGCATAAAGCGGATAGCCGAGATAGCCGTGGCTTATGCCAAAGCTGGAGCGCACATAGTGGCTCCATCGGACATGATGGACAACCGGGTGAAGGCCATTAAGCAGGCCCTCATCGATGCCCAGATGAACAGTGTGTCCCTGCTGGCGTACTCCGCCAAGTTCACATCCAATTTCTACGGACCCTTCCGGGAGGCAGCACAATCCGCACCGAAATTCGGTGACCGGAGGTGCTATCAGCTGCCCAGTGGTTCCAGAAGCTTAGCGATGAGAGCCATTCAACGTGATGTCGCCGAGGGAGCCGACATGCTGATGGTGAAACCGGGAATGCCCTATCTGGATATCCTACGATCTACAAAGGATTCTTATCCGTATCACACGCTGTACGTCTACCAGGTGTCCGGGGAGTTCGCTATGCTGTATCATGCCGCCAAGGCGGGCGCCTTTGACCTCAAGGATGCCGTTCTGGAGGCCATGAAAGGCTTTCGACGAGCTGGTGCCGATTGCATCATCACCTACTACACACCCTTTCTGCTGGACATTATCGGAAAGGTCAAGTAATGGTCTACCTCCCATGGCCGATGTCTTAATACCATGTTAAGTAGATTAGAGTGGACCTCTTAAAACCATTAATGGAAAATGGAACCATTTGTACAAAATAGTGCAATCTTTGTAGGATTTTTAAATTATTTATACGAAGCTCTCCATACTTTATACTTAAATAAGCGAAAGAATAAATATTGACTTGTATTCAGGGACCAGAATATTAAGTGCGCCGGTTAAGTGGCTTAAATATGACTCAAAGGCTTCTACTTATATCAATGTATTAGTTATTTTAATACATTATTCAATAAAAGAAGTCCACTCTAATCTCGAATCACCATTACTAGAGCTTTTGGAGTGCCTCGCTCACATGCACGCCCAAACTAGAATGTATATTTCGATGGTCTTATCTTTCGTCCGTATTTGGAAGTCTAATGTCCCAGGGTACATTTCGAATTTCAATTGCATGGCGAAATTCAAGCGAACGAACCGAACCGAACCGGTCGATTCAGTAGCCAGAAACCAAAAAGATGTTTCATTTTGTGATGGCAATTAACACTTTAATGTGGAACTCTCTCGATTGCATTTACAAATGGGCTACGGTGAGCATTGAACACTGCCTGGAGCTTACTTGCTAAATTGTTACCAGTTTCGAGTCTTACGAAAAGATTAAAATCACAAAATCAAATGCATTAAGTACATAAACAATTGGTGAACATTGAGCAAAAAGGTTTGGGTACTATTAGTTCTTAAAAAAGATTATTTGATAAATAAATGTATATGGTTATATTTCCTAAACATTTCACAACTTTCACTTTGCGGGAAAATATGGTGATGTTTGAACTTCTAGTGAATATTTATATATTTATACAGTAATGTATAAACTTCAGCGATTTCGATTAAAACTGGTTTATATAAAATTACCTGCGTCCAATTTCAGTTTAAATTGGATATAAAAACATTTACAAGTGTCTTCACGAAATCAAAACTAATTAAGATTATAATGTAAACTAAAAACAAATTAAGGAATCTATAGCTATTCATTAACAAACAGAAAATACTGAGTGCACTAAGGATAAATAGTTTGGAATACAGCGTTTCTGCAGCTCTAGGGACTCTCGCTGCTGTGGATGCGACTGTGCTCCAGGATATCCGTGTTCTGCATGGGCTCCAGATCCGTTTCGGATATAATCTCCGCCAGCCACTGCTCGATCTGGACGGGATGGAATGAGTCCTCATCGCCGCTGTTTGCCTCGAGGATGATCTTGAGATTCTCGAAGTTCTTAAGGATTAGCCGCTTGCCCGGCTGCAATTGTGGTCCCGATTCGCTGTGCGTTAGCGATGTGGTGGTCGAAACTGGCTCCTGTTTGGCAGCCGACTGCTTGGGATTGGAGTTGGCATCGCAACTGGAATCGGCAGCCGACGTTTGAACGGGCTCTGCCACCTGGTTGTACGTCCTGCGTGGCTTCTCCACCATGCTCTTCTTGATTTCATTCAAGAGGCGATTGTAGAAATCGCAGGTGACATCGTGAATCTCGGTCTCCTCGTAGCGCTGAGCTTGTCCAGGCGTAGGAGTGGAATCCGAGCTGGGTTCGCGCTCTATCTTGTCCAGCTTTTTGTTCGCCTTTTGCTTCTTGGACTGCGAACGGGAGCTGGCATTACTGGAGTAATTGGAACTGGAGGCGGTGGTGGTGGGCGTGGAGTTCGAGGGTTCGGTGGTACTGGAATCAGCGGATTTGGCCAGGGGCATCTCTGCACTCACCGCCTCTTCGCTGGCGCAGTTGATGGTCAAGCTGGCTATGTTGCGCAGGTTGATCGTGCCATTGCAATTGTTGATGGTGATTTTTGGCTTGAAGCGCTGCTTGCGACCCTTGCATTTCGGTGGTTCTTGTACGCTGCTCTTTGATTTGGAAGAGGTTTCTCGCCCCAAGCTGGAAACGGCTTCGGCGATCGAAGATTCCAGCTCGTCATCCAGCTCCTCCAAGTTTAAGGGCGGCACATACGTATTCCTCTTGATCTTTGCCTTCTTTATCAGATCCTTGGCCTCCTGCAGTGTAATGTTGATAATGGAGCGCTTGGCATTGTCCTCAACAAGACTTCTGTTGCGGGAGAAGTCGACCACAATGGCCTCTGGTGCGGTGCCGTCTTCGTCTAGATCGAGATACGATACTTGCCCATCCTGTAGGCACTTGTACATGGTCTCGTGGTCATCAAGAGGCTCGATGTAGTCCTCGTTCCTCAAGCCCGTGGTGCGGTAATCCTGCAGCGCCAGCTGCATATCACTGTTGTCCAGCAGAAAGTGTCCGAAGCTTCGGATGGCGGTCAGTAGCTTCTCCTCCGCATCCTCGTTCTCCCCGGGAATAAAGCGCACACCACTTTGATCCTTCTTGCCAATCGAGTTCGAGTTCTCCACTTCGGTGGGTGACTTCTTCAGCAGCTGCTGCTGTTGTCGCGTGTTCGCTATGACCTCCAGTTGCCGGAGTAGCAACTTCTCGCGCATATGCAACGCAGCACGGATTTCATTGAACTTCTTTTGTACGGTGTCTTTGACCTAGGCGATGGAAAATTGGGGCGTGTATCAGTAAACAGTAGTCAAAACGCAGTGCATTCGGTTTAAGGCGGGTGAGTATAAGAAAAGTGAAGTACAAACCTCATCCAGATTCTTGTCCATTTCGTGCGTGCTACTAAATACTTTCTCCTTCTAAGCGCTGCGCATTTTTTTCATAAATTCCTGTGTATCAATATTTTTTGTTTGATCGATCAGCTGAGTTGCGGAGTGCCCGCCACTTTTAGCTATAAAAATACCAGAGGCTCACAAGCACTGGTACATATAACTGGTCACACTTTACAATTGGCGGGAAAATTGAATTCGCATGCTTGATAAGATATTTCATTTTTATGTATTATTTTGGCTTTATGCCAAAGATTTTGCTAAAGTTGTAATTAGTAAAAACACTTTCCTATTCCTCACTAACGTACTTTCGTAATTTTTTACTACAAAAGTACAAGCAAAATCTACCAATATAATAAAAGCAACTCCTTAAAGTTGATGAAAAACATTATTGTGTTGTAATAATTAATTAATTGCATAATTAATATATGCGAATCTTTTGCCGGGTTGTTCAAACATTTACCGTTAGCGGAAGTGCCAGCGCTGCCACCTTGTTGCTGCGTTTAACAGAGAGATCATACTTATACCGCTATGACACTACATTGTGGAGACCAGTTAAACGGATTATCTTGGGTTTTTAAATTGCAAAAGTCAGACTTGTTGTGGCAAGCAATAAGCACCAAAAAGCAAGGATGAACTAGCTTATGATAAATTAAGCTCTATAGAAACATAATACTTTATATTTCAAAGGTAGTGTCACAAGCAATTGAGCGGCTTAAAAGTGTGTGACCGTATGACAACAGCAAAACAATCCCAGTTACAGAGCTCTGTTAGCAATGCAGAGGTTTTTTAACATACCCGAAATTCGGACACACCGTCGTCAGTTTGTTTTCATTTCAACTTTGCGTCGGGTTCACTGCAATTTTCGCACCGGAGGCGCGCATTTCAATTAAATTCGGGAGAGCGCTGAATGCGCACGCTGTTTCGTTAACCGTTCAAATATTTAAAGACGAAAAACATTGGTAAATTATTTTGGTTATCCAATAAAAAAATAAAAGATTTGCACTTGTGTTGAAAATACATCGGTAAATCCGATAAATCGCCGGGAAAATATGAAGAGATTTTGGCGCTAATAGTGTTCAAAAACAACTATTAATATAATCATTTTTAAAACAATGTATTTGTGTTGAAATATAGATTTAAAGCATAAAAGGATTAAATAAGAATTACGTTCAAAAGCAAAAGCAAACCAAATCGAAAATCACCGCTTCCACGTATTTCTCAGCTGTCTTTGTCTTTGGCTCTGCCGTCTCTTTTCCACGCGTCGCGGCGCCCTCAAGTGTTTGGTTTTGTAATTGCCTTTGCTTCGCGAAACTGTGCTGATTTAAATGTTTTTAAAGTACCGTTTTTAAAGTATTGTTTCCTCAAATGTAGTTGAAACATAACAATTGTCGCGTGGCTTTCGCAGCGATGAGCAGAGAGAGAAAAAAAGCGGCCGTGTTTAAATAACAATAGTCGTCGCTTATTGTTGTTGCCCCAACTAATTTGAACTGTGCATGTGTGTGCGAGTCTGATTGTGTTTGTGTGTGAAGGCGCGTTGGCGTTTGTGTTGTTGTTGTTTTTTCTTTGCTCAGCAGCTCAGACACAAAAAAACCGAAAGAAAGAAATATTCAGAGAATTTTGGGTTTGTTTCACGTTCTTCCTGCCAAAGAGAGAGAAGCGTAAAAAGAAGCAACAAACAAGACAAAACAATAAAAAAAATCAAGGGAACACACAACACACATGCAAAGCAACAAAAGAAAAGGCAAAAAAAAAAGAGAGCGAGAGAGCGCAAATTGTGTCAGTGACGCCAAAAAATTTAAAAATATCAATAATGCCCACCAGTGTTTTATTTTCGTTTCGCCAAACGGTTTATAATTAATTAACTGCAACTATATTTAATTGGTTTTGTGTCGGCATTGTTTTTATTGCTCTTTCGATTGTGTTTCCTTCCACTGCCTTTGCCGTCGTTCTGGCTTTGCGATTGCGAGACTGTCTTTGCAAATTGTCTTTGCGTCGGCGGGTCGTGACTGGATTCCATTGAATATTTTACAAACAGATGATGCATGTGGTTGTGTACGTATGTTTGTTTGCTTGTCGCCTTTAAAACCACATGTGCTCGGGTTGATTTCTTTAAAATATGCTCTATAGGAATACAGTTAGTTGCTGCTTTTCGCTTTCTTGACTTTTTTTATCGCTTCTAGCTTTCCGGTTTTTCTCCCTTTTCTCTCCACCTTTTTTGTTGGTTCCATCTCGTTATCATCGCTAAAAACCTGTTTTGTTTTGTTTTTCTTTTATTTTTTTTACCTGGTCTCCGGGTTTTAAAATTCGAAATTACCTCATTTTACACCTCAATCGCGGTGCTTTTCATTGAGTCGCTGCGACTAACCCACTAAATTGAATCATTTTTATTTCACCCGCATTTTGTAGGTCGTCGAAATGTTACACTTTCGGCGATTTCAAGATATCGCGTAAATATTTATCAGAAACGAAAATTCAGAAGTGTAAATATGCGAAATGTAGTAGGATTATTAAAATCAAGTCTATAAACATTCACAACTGATCCACCGAAATTGCTTATATTCCAGGAATTTTGAATTGTTTAGGAAAAGCAATTAAACCCATAAAATACGTAAAATAAACATGTGATATATGAATATGAAATATGAATATTATAATGTACAGCAAATATTAAATATAAAACTAAAATTGAAAATATTAAATATTCCAACATTTCAAACAGCACAGTTAAAACACCTATAACTACAAAGTAAACAAGTGAAGACAAACCAATATCTACTGTATATTATTTTAAAAACTGTATAATCCAACACTATTTTAACCGAAAATCTGTAAAAAAAAAGTCTATAAAACTATATTTTCGTGAAATTAACGCGTGTAATCGAAAAGCGTTCGAGTATTTAATCATCATCGAAGGCGAATGTCGAAAAGTGTTCCGAGGTCAATGTTTCTGTTTCTGCTGCTGGCAACTCATCGCCTAAATTAAGTACACAATCTGCAGCGAGGTGAGTTGTATTCGGATATATATATATATATTACATACTACACCCCTGACCCTTGCCCCACTTATTTTGGAGTATTTCGAAACACCGCCCACTTGTATTTGCTGCCCCATTGAGAGTTATTAGTAACTCCCTCTATATTTGTATATTTTTTTACCACTATATCTATGTATCTGTTTGTGAATCGTGTGAAATCGTGTGAATTACTTACGATATTGTCGACATTGTGCGATGAGTAAGTTCAATACAAGTCGGCTAAGTACACACACAAAGCAACTTTAATGGAGCAGCTAAACATTTTCTACATACTAACTAAAGCAACATCAAATGAACTACGTGATTATTTTCCTGGTTATATCAATAGGCTAATTTTAATTGGACTTTAACATATTTACTTCAGCTTTCTGCATGAAAATGTTGAGAACTTGCCTTAAATCTTGAAAGCTGATTTTTACTATCAATGTTGCTATCAATCTGGAACTTTATTATTACTCAGTTTTTATTCATGTTTTACTTCTTATCGAATCAAGATTACCATGTCAGATAACTTACTTAACTCTCCTAGACATTGAACATTTTTTTTAGCTTCAAGGGAGAGTTCTAATGTACTTATAAGTAAGGTAATAATTATGTAAATTAATAAATGATGTATCCACAGGATTTATTTGTTAATGCTCGAGCAAATAAAAGTCGTTAATAAATTCAATTTCGCAAATAATGAGCTCAGCAAGCATTTAACTCTTAATTTTTTTTTATTTATCGTTCGATTTCTGTTGCGAAAATTGCAATATTCGGTTGATTTACGTTAATTTTGCATCTTTGTTGCCGTCGATAATTAATGCATATTAACTGCACTTAACGCGACATGGCGGCGCAGTACACATAGGTATTCCTTTTGTTCGAATTGTTTTAATAGGTTCATTTCGACACGCGTAATAGAGTTCCCATCGAAGATGCGTTGAATTGCATTGAGTGGCAATTATTAAATTTACTGTAATTGCTAGTTACAATGCAATTAATCAAATCGATTGAAATCGAAACCGCTTTAACAACTGCAAATTTGATTGTCTGAGGAGGAGGAAATCCCATCGAAACTCATCCGAACCAATCCAATCCAATCCCAACCAAACCAAACCACATTCAACAATTGCAGAGCTATCTGTCCGTACGCTTTTCTGTCCGTCCGTTGGATATATATAAATTCATTACTCGGCTTTAATTAGTTTCAATTTGCACACGCCATCGAGATTTCGACGGGGTCAGAGTTTCTAGAATTTCAACCAATTGTTTGCCATCCGCTTCAGTTTTCCGAATGTTTTTTGCAAAATTATTTTTCAGTTTTGCGCAATCAAATCGAATGAACAATGTGCAATATTTTGATTCACACAATTTTGGGCCCAGCATTCTGGACGGGCGGCTAAAATAAATTAGAAATATGCATGGCCAGTTTAATTGTAAATAACTACTGGACACAAGTGAAACAAAACTATTTAGAAATGTTTGCATTTAATTGTAAGCTAGATGTTCCCACTCTGTGTGCATAGAAATATTTTGCAATAACTTTGGCAATTGTGCACTCTGATATTTAATCCCGTACTGCTGCTGCAAAGTGGCTTTCGAAATGTTTGCCGTTTGCCAATTGCAGACTTTTGACTTGTGAATTTTTATTACAACCCAACACCCCTCACCCCTCATCACCGGCTAACATCTGACTGACCCCTGACCTCTGCGGACACTCCAGTTTCCCAAAGAGAGCTGGAAAATTTGCATAACAAAGCCGCTTAGCCCCGAAGTGCCGAGCGGCATATTTTTGTATTCATGATTGATGGGCTGCGGCTTTCCATATATTGTACTTAAAACAGATATGGGCTAAATGCATACATGTACGATACATTTCGATCTGGACGGCAAGTGCTATATACTTTTATCTCTCCCGCAATTAAACTTAATCACTTGTTCACAATTAGCATGGCAGCTGCGATAATTCCGTGTGTCCGTTTGTCCGTATGTCCGTTTGTCCGTTTGTCCGTGTGTGTTTATGCCCATTAGTGGAACATAAAAATCCAGTTTTGCCGGAAATGAAATGCCCAGAATGGAGCCCATTTCAATGCCGGCTGCCCGCAAGCACCAGAACATAAAAATCAAATCAAATTACATTACTAATGCGCCGCGTTGTCCGCGACTAGGCCACATTCACGCAGGCATTTGCATTTATTTAGCCAATTTATGCGCTGCAACCCACTAGGAAAATCGCCCATTTCTCCAAATTCGTATCCCATTCTAAGCCGATTTTTTCCTATATATATACATATATATTTGCTTTTTTTTTTGGATTTTTCCCTGACTTTCTAGCGTTACCTTCGCGTGTGCGTGAATAAAACGACCAGGACGCCAAAAAAAAAAACAAGCTGAGCTGGTGACTCATAGAAATGTACGGAGCGTTGTCCTTTTTCCCGAGGACGACGGCTGTCCCGGTCGTTTTGTGTTGTTTTTATGGCTTGAATCATGCATTTTTTAGCATTTCTGGCATTTTATTGGCTGCCTTTTTCCCCCCCTCGAAGCGAATGCGTTTAGCTGGGCGTGGATTTGCTTTTATTAGCGGGTCTCCAACGGGCGTTTTGTAAACAGCTTAAGCACAGATCATAATACCAAATTCAAATGGTTTCACGACACCAAGGGGACACTTATTTTTAACGCACATTATTGTAAATTTTGCAAGGTTAAGGTTTTAGTTAGTCTGCTTTTAAGGTAATTGTTTAAGTTGGTTAACAAAAGCCAAGTAACTTGTGCCTTTTGTTTGTATATTTATTCAAAGATAATCGATGTAAATCTGGTGTTGTGTTATAAGCTTAAATGATGGATTGGTTTTTGATTCCCCAAAATTGTTTTGACATCATTTGTCGCAATTTGTTTTTAGGTTTCAATGAATGGTTGTGAGTTGCGACATATTTATTCAAAACGTTTCTTGGTATCTTGTTTGGGAAAATTGTCAATTTAAGTTTTTTCTAATTCATCACCGCGACCATCATTCGTAAACTATATCAGGCTGCACAATATGTGACCTATCCAAACTACTGTCTGGTTCAACTCGATTGATGCCAGCCAATTTACGGAAATCCGGTTGCTAAAAAAATGATAGAAGTGCATTTTTTGTGCAGCCAATACTAATGCGCCATGATTTATTAAAAAATCGACCACTCCACTGCACACATGACCGAATGCCCAAGCTGATTGGGGGAATCGGATCGGATGCCATCGGTTGAAATGGACAGGGAAGATGGACCGAAACCCACTCGACGGCAGGAGCACCACTCGACTATTCATCTAGAGCAGACGGTCCGACAAGTAATCTCCTTAAAATGCAATTTGTTTTGTTGCAATCAACGATTTTTGATGATGACGACGACGACCACGACGAGAACTGTTCGACCACGAGGAACACTGGGGGAGCCTAAGGAGCAGTAGAGGAGCAGAGTGGGTCAGGACCTCTACCATGATGGCGATGATGACGATGATGATGGTGATCGAATGCGAGTTGGGTAACAATTTGCAGCGTGGCCAAATAAATTGGTTGTTATTCGGTCCGAACTCCGCTCTTCCGCTCTTCAGCTCCCCGCAACCTTGCCCCCATCGGCTCCTCTAAAAAAAAAAAAAAAAATATGATGGAGATGAAAACAAAATTCGTAGGATGCTTCTGGTTTTTTACGAGGCCCAAACGCTTGGCTGCCATCCTGATGCACGGCCATGGCAATGCGGTCCGAGCGTTGCGACAGCCTCCCAAAATGCCCAAAATGATGGACAGATGGATGGTTGGATAGATTGATGGTTGGAGGGTACCTGAATGACCGGCCAATGAAATGAATGAATCACTAGCTGTGGGAAACCCTCACCTTTTCAGCAAAAATGCAACGCACACAGGCGGTTTGAAAAAAGTAAAAAACACTGGAGCAAGCATTCGTTCTCGTTTAGCAGCAAATTGGCATAGAAACTCATTCGGCACGAGTGGCGATTAACTTTTAATTCAACACGTCATAGAAATGGCAATTATAAATTATACACATTTTTTAGGTGCTTTTTAGTGAAGGTTTCCACTTGATAAGGCGAATATGAAAGACGTCACGTAAAATCGAATATACTCACTTTTACTTCTATTGATTCAGTTCAAGTTTGAGGTTTCCTGGATAATCATATAGTACTTCAAAGTAAAATATAAACTTTTAATGTTAAATTAAAGATGTTTTTGAGAAAAACATCATATTCTTAATAATTGTGAAATCGAAAGAGTATAAATCGTAGTAAAGTCGCAAGCAATTTTATGATGAAAGATAAGAAAAATGACTTTAAAAGACGTTTGCAATGCTTGATAGCGCAGATTTCCGAAGCCACGCAGATTGTGTTTATCAATTTAATTAAGATAGCAGCAGACGCAAAGTAAAAATATCATTAAAGTATCTACAGACGAGAATAATTGAAATGTTTACAGCGTCGAACGGTGATTGCACACCTTTGTTTGTCGCCCCTTTGAGTTGCGAGTTACGAGGGTCACTTGGCCAGTTGCGGCCGGAATGCCACCCCTTTTCCCATTGCATAGTTTATTGCGTGTTTTCCAGTAACAGATTTGTTTGCGTTCCCTTTGTTTGTTTGCCCAATCCCCTGTGCTCCCGCTGCATTTCTTTCCTGGCCGCCGTGAACTATTTTATTTGCCTGCACGTATCAGAAGCGTGTTTCAATTTGCACAAAAATTCACATGTCGATTGCTGCTCCATCCATCCGTCTATCTGAGATTGATTTCTCGCATGGGTATTTGTCTATCCTGCAGCCCGGTCTATCTTTCTATCCATGGTTCTATCTATGGGTTTGCCCAACTGACTGTCTTTCCACTTGCGCTCGGTTGCCAGCTCAACGCCGCGTATACGCAATGTGAAGTTCCCCTTTTTGCATATTTCTGCATAAGCCATGTGTGCATAACATGTTCTACAGTCGGGCCTCGTTAAGACGAATTTAAGAAAATTCAATGATTAAAATACTCAAATTTCTTATCAAGGCACTTGCCCTTTTTGATTTTGGGCAATCAAAGCTTTGTTAGTTCACTTTTTCATACAAAAATGTTTTTTTATCCGTACGTTTTAATGGAGATTTGTAAATTATTCGATTTTATCTTTTAAATTTAATTATATAATTCGCTTGGCAATTGAACGAATGTTTTTCGATTTGAGCAGTTTCTATGAGGCAATTTATGAATCAGAAAAGTGCTTATCAAGTTTCTTGCGGATATATATATTTAAATACAAAATCTGAATCCAAAGTTGTTACTTCGAAGTTCATGTACAATTATTATTATATATAATTTCCTTGAAATTTTAATAGTACTTTTATCAATTTGTTCAATGTATGCAGTTTCGTCTGTAGTTTAAATTCGTGAGCATTGTTGAGCAAACATTTTGTTACCAGCTGTCTCCTGGCTGAAGTGACTCCTGTCGCTCAATGATATGTGCATATGCATTTATTTCGAGTCCTCGACAAATGGCAATTGATTAACTCGTTTTCCGCTCTCGACACCGTCTGTCCATGGTGTCCATGGTGCCCCCAGGTACGTACGTGCCCCATTCACATCGTCAGATGGTCTGATACTGCGATTTTGCGATAGAGCGAGTGTATAAACACCATGCTTATCGGCAGCGCTGATAATCGCACCCACACCCACCACGATATATGGGTTCCGTATTCGCCGAGGGACCGTAGAAAATATCGGGCATTGAATGAGATGACCCTCCGCCCCACTGGCCCAAAATGCCACCGCTCTTTGTGCTCGGCTCTGTTTTCAACAATTATTTCAACAATTTGCTGATTAGATTTCATTTTGTGCTCACCCTCGTTTCTTTTTTTTGTTTTCCTTCTCAAGAGAGAAAGTTGATTTTGTGCGCCGAGAGTTTCTTAATTGAAATAATTTAGTAATGCAATTTCCAAGAGTTTTTCATTTTTCTTTTCATTTTCGCCCAGAGCTCGACTATTTTCCCTACGGCCTTTGTGTGTCTGCTTGCTTCATTGTTTTGGTCGTTTATCTTGTTTACCTTGCCGCACCCACAAAGTTAAAGGAAAATCTGAGCATTGAATACACGCTGTGAGGTAGATGTGAATGTGGAGGAAAGCTGCCTCAGTCATCGGTAACTAATCAGTGCCAGAATTAAGTTGACAAAATGCCATGACCAGGCACAAAGCAGAGCTGCGATAAGCCGCTTTTATGTGGCAGTTAGTCAGTAACCCCCGTCGACTTGGGTCGCCAATTCCGAGACCCATTTGCAGAGTACAACACTCGGAAAATGTTAATCAATTTGCCGGCAGCAAATACATTTTGATTAATGACCTTAATTCAAAAATTCCAAAACAGAACACTGGTTCGGAAATATAAAGTTCTTGTCAGAAATTAATATATGTTTTAAATATTTTTTATCATTAAGCATTAACGTTTGTACTTACATAGGTTCTTTGAAAAATTAATACAAAAGTATGTATAATTAGTTTGCAATTAATTTACGCTAATTTGTTTAAAATTACACAAAAAGCGTTCATGAATAAATAATGCACTTTTTAATTGACCTCACTGTGGGCTACGCAAATGTTCAACAAATACTGACAGATATTAATAAATTATAAATTAAAAGTACTTCGATAGCGGAAAGTAGTGAATATTTAACGGCTTATCATGACGACTATGTTAATGTCCTGGGACACTGCATCCTTGTGTTTCCTGCCGCTGCCGGTATGCGATAAATCTAATCTAATCTCGGACCACTCACTTGACGCACAGAGCACTAACGCTATGGCATATGATTAAATATCTATTAGCTGCCATAAATGGAACGTATGTTTTGTGCAAATTATGCAGCAATTGCCCGACAAGCTGAGCCCGAGCTCCATCGGATTTGAGCCAACGAAATTGGCCAACTCCTCTCCTGGAATCCAATCGTTCATGTGCCAAACGACATGAGCGATTACGTCGGCACATGGCGGGAAAATGGATTCTCGGGTTGGTTGGATGGATGATGGCTCCCTGATAAGCAAGACAAATGTGCTGGTTGAAATCTATAAAAGCCATGTATTCCATAAAGTTGTGTGTTTTGGTTCACCAGTACCCAGTATACCCGACTAGCATGCACATCATAAAGCATACGTTTCGAATCGGGATGTGCTGCTAAGTCAGCACAGAGCCCATCCTGCGTATACGCAATATTTCGCCGGCTTAGTGGAGTCGGCATGGCAGCATGCCGATGATATAGAAGAACATGACACACGTAGACAAAAAAGGACAGCAGGAGTTCTAATCGATTTTTGATTTGATTGTATTGTAAAAGAAGCTACTTTTCAGTTTAAAATTTAATAAATAACATATTTCTATTGTAAAAAACTCTTAAAAGCCTGCTTATGCCTGCTACATCTTTATCTTATACCTAAATTATTATATTATTATATTTTAAAACATATTAGGTAAGTAAAACGATACCACTTTTTCTGCCTGTGCATTGGAAAAACCAAAGCTAAAACTGAAGCCAAAGATTGGCTGTCGCTGCCATGGTTTATTAAATTTATGTTATGACATTTTCTAATGCATATTTTGCCGGAGCTGTGTGCGTGCCTGAAATATTTTCTAGCCCGTATCGAGCGGTCTCCTTTAATGTCCTGACATACTTGTGTCACAGTCAGGATGGAAGAGGGAAGAGAGAAGGAGGAGGAGGGTAGGCGGGTGGGATGGGTAGTCGGGTGAGGTCGGGAGCATCACCTGAACTCTGATGTTACTTGAAAGTTAGTTGGCTCAACTATTTCTCTAGTGTTGTGATTTTTCCGTTGTCACAGCGAGTGGAAGGTGCCACTAGCTGAGCAACTTGTGCGCTATGCCAACCATTCCAACTTCCTACTTTTCACTTTATATCTGTCTTCTTCGCTTTTTTTTTTCTCGCTTGAGAACTTGGCCTGACAAACATTTTCATTCCAGGCGAGAGCAGCTGGAATGCATTTGGCCTGGTATTCATTCCCTTCATTTTATTTCAACCTTTAAGTTTCATCCTCGCCCCGAGGCTTCAAGGCAAATATTTGCGCCCTCCGATTGAGTCATCGAAAGTCAAACATTTAACTCGCTGGCTTCGTTTAGCTGCGATTCATTCTTCACTTCGATTCGATTCGTTTCGTTTCGATTTCAATTTGCCAGGGTGCAAATTGTCCATGGCCAGTTGAAAGTCGACCATCGACTGAGGCGTTCGTCAATCTCTTACACACTTTTCCGCCGGCCATCATTTTCCCCTGCCCGCACGAGGAACTTTTCTGGCTTTCGGAAAACGCACATTCATATCCACGCACACTGGCCTATGGCATTGTGTGCGTTCTGGCCATTATGTGTGCATTTTCACTAGTCCGCCTTTGTTTGCACGATGCGTCTTTATGCTTTTATACCGCTTATAGCTATGGAATAAGGGGTATGACCGATAGACACTAATATAAATACACTAATACATACTACACTAATTACCTTTCAAAATCTTCGAAAAAATTTAGTATTTCCTGGTTAAAATTCAAAAAAGAAATGTAAATAGATGCGATTTCATTTAAATGGAATGCCAAAATGTTCAAGGGAGAATTCTATACTTTCTCTGACAATTAGTTTAGTTGCATTACTTGAATGAATATAAATTGGAGAAAGAATGTGACTTTTATTGGTTTACTTTGTATATTTGTATTTTGATTACTATTAACTATTTGTTTACTATTTATTAGCATGCTATTTTTCTAATAAATATGATCATTTCGTAATAAAAATCCAATTAGAAGGTATCCCATAGTCGGTACACCATCGTCCCAGTTACCTCTTCTCATTTCCTTTTGTTCGCCATCGTTGACCACATTTAGTCGTTGTGTGCCTGTGGCTGAGGATCACATCCTGCCGTCGTTACTGAGAGTTCATAAGGTACTGCCCCCCGGAACCCCAACCTCTACGGGCATCCCCCCACCTTCCACCTTCCCCCTCCCACTCCACCTCCGACCACCAATCTTTTTTCCGTCGGCAGTTCCTTCTTCATCTCATCCGCAGACTGCGGGCCATTGTTCACTAATTTTGTCACGTTTGCAGCTTTTGTTAGCAGTACTTTGCCATCTTTCACTTACTTTTCTATACTTCTACGCCTGCCATTGGCTTGATGGGGGAGTGATAGGGGGGAGTGAGGAGGGCGGAGCAGCGGTTGACCTTCCCCAATGCCTTATCCCACCACCCACAAATGTTCACCCACCGAACGAAACTATGCCTTTGGGCTTGTTTGTTTGATTGAATCTTTCTGGGCGATTTGCTTTTGCTGCACTCGCTCTAGGCTGTTTTTCTTTAGCTTTGGCAGAAAGCAGCTTTCGGTTTTCTCCATTTTCCGGAGGTTTGCATTGAGTACTTCTCACACTACAGAGAACAAAAAAAAAATAAATAAAAATATTTGTTAATACGCCGATTTTATAACCACCTTGAGATTTAACGCATCAGCACCTTTTCGCAATCAAATATTAACTAATACTTAATTTTATGTCGTGTACTTTCATTGCTCTGATTCCGTCAAATTATATTTCCATTCACATTTCTATAAACATAATCGCTGTTTAAAACTACGATAATATTTTTATTTATTCCTCGGAAGTGAATGAAACTCCAATTGACTGATTTGCTTCTCTTTTGGTCCATCAACTGTAATTTGCTTGGCTTAACTGCGGCGAAGGTAGCAGGAAAATCCTGCCCTGCCCACAAACGATATGCAAACATCCTGGTGTGCCACATGCCACCTGGTTGGTTTTGTGCAAAAAGTTTATCCTTACGGAGGAGGTCAGCACGTGACTCGCCTGCCCCGCTAAGCATGCTGCACATTTTTGCCGGAGGCTTTCTCGTCAGGTTTTCCATTGCTTTTTTTTTTTTTTTGAGGTATTTCCACATTCTTTTTTTTTGCTGATGCCATGTGCTCGAAAATACATACTTTTAAGCGCATGTTTTGAATATTCGTGGCATATTTGGCTGGTGGATGGGGGGAGGGGAAGGATCCTGTTCCTGGGTAGAATCTACGCAGCTTATCTACATGCTTGTTCCCCCACGAATGGCCTGCCATCATCATAGCTATAAGTATTTTTGCACAATTTTCCGCTGCCACAGCGCCACTTTCCCCCACTTTCCTTCCTGCGACTTTTTTTTCTCAGCTTTTTGGCGCTGTCGCGGTGCCTTTACATCTTTTTAATGTTGAAAAGCTTTACTCACTTCCGCTGCCAGCGGAGCCAGGAAGCGGAAGTTTAACTTTTGTTAAAATTTTTAGTGATTCGTGAGGCGCAGACATTTGCTTGGCGACTACTACTGGCATTGCTCCTAGTGTTCCCATTTTATTACTCACTGTCATCACTTTTATCAGCGGAGAAGTTTAAAAGTAGCCTAGTTTAGTTTTTGACTTCCTTTTGCGATCGTTAAAATGTGGAAAATACTCAGAGGCCTTGTTACGTTTTGATTAATAACCTAAACGGATAAGCAAGCTTTTATTTGAGCTCTTTTAATATTTAAATATAGTCTGAAAGCAGTTAAGGATTTGCGTTTTACTACAAATTAGTTCATCAACTTAGGTTCATCAATTGCAAGTTCCGTTTGATTTCGTTCTTAGAAAGAAGAGAATTTTCTAAAAATATTCAAACAAAATCTGTTACTCCTGTTTTGTTGCAATTTTTATTGGCACTTTTTCTGTACAGCAACACGATAGCTTCTGTGTTATAAGGCTCTTTATCAAAACTTTATTTAGCAGCGAATCCATAAACTATCTATGTTATTGTGTGTCGAGTTCGAACTGGTGGTAGATGCTTCCTGACCCGTTTCCTCCAACGTTGACCCGCCCATCGGAAAGGCTTTCTTTTGCTTTTTTGCGGGCCATGCCATAGTTTTTAAGCCCCGGACTTAAGTAGTTTTCAGCACATTTCGAAATCATCTCCACTTCGGTAGCTGCCACTGATTTGGCCGGCACTGACCTGCTTATAACTTTTGCAAGGTGGGAACGTGGCAACGAGGCAACGCCCGATTCCCCATTGAATTTTCCACACGGCAAAGTTCCTGTTACCGGCTCGCAAAAGTTGCAAAAGTCGGCAAAGAGCCAAACTAACAAACCGGCAGAAAGAGGCAGCAGAGGGCTCCTAACTATTATTATTATTATATCAGCCATGTTCGATGCGTGTGCAATCCGCCGCCGACTCCTTTGCCTCGAAAATCTGGTGGGGATTTTGGCGGAACCTTTTAGCTCTTAAACAAAAGTAGCTGCAGATTTGGCGTGAACTCCTGATGATTGCGTGCAGCACGACGACGGTCATGGCTTTTAGCGTTGCATGTTGCTGCAGCCGGGGAGTCACGCCCTCACACAGATACTCACGTACACAAGGGTACGCCCCCATAAACCCACACACACACACATGGCTATCGGAAATGCATTTTCAGTGGCCGTCAAGAAGGCAAGAGAAAGCCATTTCACTTTATTTTACGAGCATTTATTGCGCGCCCACGACGTAACCGTTTTATTTCCCTCTAGCCGTTTCAATTTTCGCGGAGTTAAGTGTAATCACAGCGGATGTGGAGCCTGGACGTCCTTATGGGTATGGTTCACTCGGTGTCGATTGCAAATCAATGTTTCATGCGATTTAAATGCAACTCTGTGGTGCAATGGGTTTTAAAGTTATGTGCTATTTAAATAAGAAAATAAATATATAAATGAAAATCAGTAACATAATAATAAAAGATAATATCAGTAATATTTGAATAAAAGATAATAAGGCTTCTTATAACAGAATAATAAATAATAATATTATTTATTTGATTTGCAGCCACTTAAAATCACTAGATTCCCTGCTTACATTTTCATTTTTCGTCTGTTTCCTGGCCAAAAAGCAACGAACCACGTCAGTTATAGCCGGCAGTTAGCCATCACAATCTTATGCCCCTGGCGATGACATCACGACGTCGCTACGCAGTAAAAGCATTATGGCAAATTGTTTTAAGCTGTGCGAAAATGCCATCAAAATCAGTTGACTATGCAAAGCAGGGGGATGATATCAGTGCAGGAAGGGGAAACCCAGAGGAAGTGGAGTCTAGTCAAAGGAATGGAATGGAGTGGGGTGGAGTAGATTGGAAGGGCAGGACATTTGTTGCCATGGCTGGCCATTGCATTTTATGGCATGTGCTGCATGTCAGCAGCCATTGTTGTGGTCGTTCGGAAAAGGCAAGCGATTTCTTTAGCTCCGACTCCAGCTTTTCCTTTGGCCGTAACTTGGTCGAGTCTCGAAGGAGCCGCCGCCAGTGGTCATTCTCGTGGTCCTTCTCTGGTCTCCCTAACCACCATCCTGGGTCACCCACAAAAGCAACAGCTTAGCGAACAGATGCCACCCATTTTCCATCGTCTGCTGAATGCTCACTGTTTGACTCCCTGGGATTTGTAAACATATGCGGGGGTTACCCGAAGGAAACGGTTTTGGATGTGCAACAAAACTAATTTGATTGTCATGCAGCTGGACATAAAAGTAAAAGGATAAGGCAGCCCAGAGCATGACAAATTGCACATTTTCATGCTTTATGTACTCGGGATGTGGTATCATAACTTGCAGCTAAAAAGAGGATTAATCAATAAATGGTAGAAAGAAATCGCAATGCCAAACAAAAGCAGAAGTCTTTGCAAATATTCCTAAATGGAATAAAATATCAGGCTTATTTAATGTGATTAGATGGTTAATGAATTTTATGAATCAGGGATACTAAGCCCTGCTTTTAACATTATGCAGAAATATATATTACTCATATATATTTTCAGTCTAATGAAATGCAACTTTTTTCTCAACTACTTAGCCTGTTTATAAATTTTTAAAATATTTTTCGAGCTTAGTAAAGCGAGTATCTCTGAAATATTTATTCGCTTTCGTGTGAAAACTGAGCTGCTGCGCTCTGCTGTAGAGTAAAAGCGGAAATTATAGCCTTATTTGTTATTTAAATCTCGCTTTCCTCAAATGTTTTTTTATCTAATTTCCGTTATCAGTCGAGCTCGACCTGCTGCTTTTGCTCTTTTGCCGAGTTATCCACCTGTCGCCATGAATAAGTGACTCCTCCGCTCGAGTTTCAATTTAAATTGCACAAATTCTGCGCATCAACTTGAGAGCCCCTCGAGATCTCGACTCCTGAGGTCTGTGGGCCCGCAGTGGTTCACGCGATCTGCTTTTTATTTTCTCGCATTGTTTGTGCGGACGACGGCCCTCCAACAAGCACCACCCATTGGATTTCCCACGCCCATTCGCACCCAACAACCAGCACCACCCATCGCCACCCACCTGCGTGTGAAATCGCGCGGCTGCTGAGACTTTTCTTTCCGCTCAACCCTTTACCTCCGTTTACCTGCTCCGTATGCATAATTTAATGCAAATAATGCACTTGTTTCGTTTCGTTTCATTTCACTTCACATGTTGCCTTAAACACTCGCCCTTCCCCTGGAGATGAAAATGCGGAAAAAAGGGGCCTGTCAAGGGGATATATGTATATATATATATATATCTATCCAACTGACGGACGAGCCAAGTGCACAACTTCATTTCACATTAATGCAGTCGCTTTAACTGAATTCGTCGGCTGGCTGTCTGCAAATTTATGCAAGAGAAAATATTTTTAACTGTGGTAGCCAGCTAAAAAACAGAAAATTATATCTCCAAAAAACACCTTAAATAAACACGTTATTTTGTAATATTTTGCATTGATTATTCTCTTGAAAATTGTTGATTTAATTGAATGAAAATGGTTATTTAATTGAAATGACAATATTTATTATTTTATGCTGTGCGTAATAATATATAGTGATTTGGAAAATTGTATAATTTATTTTAAAATGTTATTCTTTAAAATATCATATTAAATTTGCCAAGTTAAGTCTGACAAGATTAAAAAGAAAATGAAATCCATAAAATTGACATATAAATAACTTTTTAATTTAAGACTAACAATAACGTTCTTTATACATTTTTTCTTTATAAATCGTAGACTTAAAGGCCGTAAAGCATGTTTATTACCTTGATAAACACTGCTCATAAAATGAAATCTTATTACTTTCAATTTCGAAATCCAAGTGAAAATGCAGCCGGGGGGAATTTAAAGTTGGACTCACTGCGGATGTGGCTCGGGCACACGGTTGCTGTTTTCATATAATTTTCTGCATGCACTCGCGTTTATTTAGCATATTTTTCCGCGATGGCCTTGCACATCAGTTGGGTCGTGAAAATGCAAAGGAAAGGCGACGCCTTAAACTTAATTTCCGCCTGACGACGCCGCCGCCGCTCGGCAGCTTCGTTTTTAATTCCTTTCGGTTGCCTCGGCATTTTCCGCTTTTCCCCAGTGTTATTTGTTGTTTGTTGCTCTCGTTTGTTGTGCTGTTTGGAGCCATAGTCTTAACAACTTGTAGCTCAACGCCATCACATCCCTTCCCAACTCCATTCCATTTTCCGCACGCGGCAACGCGTCTCATTTCAATTTAATTTCCCTCTCGAAATGCGCTCACGTAGCCAGGCGTCTGTGGCATTTGCCATTTGTGGTTACACTTTCAACTGCAAAGCAATTTTCATCATCATCTGTCGCTCCTTGTGTTGCATTGCACATTTTTTTTTTGGCGTAAGTAGAGAAGGCATTAGAATGAGGGGAAATTACTTTTCCTAGCTGGCCACGCTAATTGTTAGAATTCAAGGCTGTTTTTCCTGTCGGAAATTAGGTTGAGAATTTTCCAGAGTGCCACTCTCAAATCGCAAGTGTCTTGTTTTGCTGTTTACGGCTAACGACTTACGTATTTTGCTGTACAGCATTATTTATGCGTTGCGTTCAAATGTCTTTATGGTACACGCGACGTATGCGCAATATGCACAGTTTATTACCGGTATTCTTATAATTGACTTTGGCATTCGCCGCCTTCAGCATCATCATCATCACCATAGCCATCACTCATACGCCAGGTGGGCCGGCAATTAAAATCGTTTGAGCAAGGTGAATGAGGCGGGTTTAAGGGGACAAAGACGAGTTAATTAAACCGCAATATTTGCATATTTCTTTCATTACTCCTCCGGCAGAAGTAGGGACGCATCTGGCGATGAGTGGCTGGCTACCCACCTACCTACCTGCCCCGAAAATCCACACCCACCCAAAATGGCAAACAGTCACGCTTGCTTAACTCACATATGCTGGTGAGAGGGGTGGGCGCAAAGTTTATTGCTCAATTTCCCAAAAACTTTTCGGCAAGTAACCAACCTGCTTTCGGTTTGCTTTTCCCGGAAAAGCAGGAGGCTGCAGCGGAAGGCATTACCACCAAGAAGCCCACGCACATCTAGTTAACATGCAAATTTCAGATACTTTCGCAAACTGGATTTCGCCAGCCTAGAATCCTAGAGAAGAATCCTTCTGCTGCGAATTCTCCGGAGATAGCCGAAGGCGCTGTAAACGCAGATAAGCCGCGACAATGTTTGAACACTTGCCGTGTCGTGTCAATGACTTTTACGTGCTAGCCAGATTTTTATTAGCGCAACTTTGTGCCCCATAAGCAAGTAACTTCGTCCTGGGGGAACCGAAAAAAATAACGGAGTTTGCATTAAAATTGTTTATCGAATTTTTGGTAATTTTTGTAACGAAACCTGGGGAATTCTTAGGATATTTCGTGTAAAAATATTTATAATATTAAAAAACGAAATGGGAGCGTGGTAACTTCGATCCAAATAATTAGTGTCTCAGTTCATTAATATATTAATATACTTTTTAATGAAATTATATTTTCTAATTACAGTCTATGGAATTTAAATTGTGAGAACATAATATTTATTTAATTAAATACTGGGAAATTTTAGATAAAGTCAGTTAAAAGAAAGTTTAGCATAGCTGAAACTAACAAACAACTTTTGTAACTCTAGTAATTCACTATCTAGTATTCATTATTTTAGAACAATTGAAATGCCATTCAAATTTAATTAGTTTTCTTTCTGTTTTTTTTTTTCAGGTAATCAAAATGGAATATTAAAACGAAATTTACAATCTATTGAATTTAATGAATTAATATAGTAAGAACATCCAAATAAGTTCAATTAATACTGGATCTGAATCAGTCAAATTGGAAATTCATTCATACTATATCATTTAAAAATAAATGGTGAGAATAATAAATAAAAAGTCGCACTAAACTTATAATCCCATTTCAATGATCCCACTTTTTTATTAAGCGGAAATACATAATGTCAAAGGTCAGGTATTAAATTAAAATTATTATTTATCTAACCCCCAAAAGAAGTCAAGCAGCCATGGCGATAATAATTTATAACTTTAACCTTGGGCCAGAAAATAGACGCTGCAGGTTTCCGAGATTCCTTTCGGTTGCCCACCTTACGGAGCCTCGCCAATTTTCTGGGCGCTGCAGTGTCCACTGTGATTTACAGCCAAGCCTGCCTGCAATGACCTGGTCGCCTCGCTGTGGCCCCGCCCCTTTTCAATTCGATACCCCCAGTTCGTCCTTTCGTCCTTTTTACCCCCATCACAACTTCCGGGGCAAACGTGCGCAAAAAGTTTCCGATTCTGACCGCCGACCGCAACAAGGACATTTATGTTTTGCTGCAGGCCAATGTTATTCTTCCTGTTCATGTTTTTGTTTTTGGTTTTGGGCTTGTGTTGGTATTTGTTTGGGTCCTGCAGCCCAGAAAGGCCACAATTACACAAGAGCATTATGCGCAGCTCTGTTTCAAGAATTCTATTTACCTTGAGCAAAATAAGCCGACGTAGTTGAGGGTCCTGCTCGCAAATATTTCGTTATTTAATTTTGTGTGGGTAATTCCATGTTTGGGCCGTAGACGTTGTCGAAATTGTGGCTGCACAGCGACATTAGGGATTTCCTTTGTCGATGATGCCAGGAATGTGTTGACGATGTGCTATCCCATATTCTCTGGGCATTAATTGAGCCAAAGAATGTTTTGTGGGATACATTTAACTGCAGGAAGATAGAAAATATGTGCGTAGCTTAATTAACTGTTGGGCGGTGTTACTAATCTTGTACTATTCTTGTAAATAAAATAATACAACAATTTGATGTTCCTTAAAAGCGGCTACCATGAAAAAAATGTCCAATTACCGAAATTCTTATAAAACATTCTATTGTCGTGTAAAACTTGTTGGGCCTAACTGCCACTCCTGATTGAACATTCAATTAAAGCTTCATCTTCTGCAACATAAAACGCCATTGAATTTTAAGCCATGAGTAACTTAAGATACATCCTCCAGTGAAGCTTCTAGTTTGGACTGTCGAAATGGTTGTGGTGCGCTGCTGCCATTTCCCATTTTTATTTATTGACGTCTTATTTATGGACCCGGGCCATTCACTTCGACCTGGCTGAGGAGCCGAAAGGTTTGTGCGTGCCAGAAGCTGTTAATGAGCCAAGTGCTCAGCCAACTCACTTGACCCTAATCCACTCAATGGCAGACGTCTCCATCGTCCTCGATTCCCTTCGCCCGCTCGAGAAGTGAGTATTGCGAGTATTGGGTATCCACCAGCTAAGCCATTTGATTAGCCATCGACGAGTAATTCCAATTTCAATAGTTGGATTTTCAGGCTGGAGCAGGAGCAGGAGAAGGAGTAATCCCACCCTCCTAAACCAATTTGCTGGGCGTCTGACAAATATATACCCAGACTCACTAGAAAGTGGCCGCAAAATGCTGGCCAGTTGTTCATTTGAGGTCCCAAACTCCACTACTACTACCACCACCACCACTTTCCTTTCCAATTCCAATTGCAAGTTTCAAGTTCGGTATAGTTGTGTATTTCGAACTGTAGAATTTTATAGAACAAAATTAAACACTGCACGTACGGCTGGACCCTTCTTGTTTGTATTTTTATTTGCTTGGGTTTATTTTCTGAACTTGCACTCGCCATCGGCATCCCTTTGCTCCACTTGCAGTTTAATTTGTACATCGATAAATTTTTTGAGCTGTCAGGATACCCACACACACACGTACACTCGAGTGTGTGTGTGTGTGTGTGTGGGCCAAATAACCATAAATCGCCAGCTTGCCGTGCGATTGTCGCTTTGAAATATCGTTTAACTTGGATCCTGAAACGCCGAAAGGATTTATCCTCGGCCACTAAATGCGCAGGCATTTCGCTAATTAGCCGGCCATTAAAAAATATGTAAGCTCTGTTTCTGCATTTTCTGCTCCTGCTGCTGTTTCCATTTCCATTCATAATTTGCGCAGTGGTCCGGACATTAATCAACTTGGCCGAGACCGAAAAGTCTGTCAATAGCAGGACCATCCTTCAATTCCGTTTGCGCGGATACAAATATATATATAAATCCGCCCCTATTATGCGCTAAGCGAACAAAGAAAGTTTTGAATCAATTCAAGTTGTCCAAAGTTAAATCCGCGCACTGCATCGCCAGCTTTGCACTCAATTAAGTGACTTGTGCCCGGGAGTTGCTGCAAGTGCGTGATGAAGGCGGCTTCTTTGCCAGTTTACCAGCAACAGCTAAGGAAAAACAATTTTCTCGCTCGGCGCAAATGGGTGAGAAAGATGGAAGGAAGGAAAATCGAGAAGCGAAAATATAAAGCAAGCAAATCCACTTCAATGGGGAAACAAGAAAGGCAACAGCAGCAACAACGACGGTAGCAACTTGAGTGCCAACAATTGAAGCAGCTGGCCCGTCAAAAGTTGCCACTTTCTTGGCACTGTCCTTGCTCCCAGGACTCCTCCCAGCTCTACCCATTTCCATCACCATCATCCGTGAACCCAATCCTCGCCAGCACACGTGAGCTGGCAAAGTTTTAGTGGCATTTTACCACTTTCGCCCCGACTTCCGCCTGATTGACTTGCATCGAGTTGACTTAGCACAGCTTCTTCTTCACGGCATTTTCTTTATTGGCCAGCATCGATAGATAGATAGATCCTCACCAGCACTTGGCATTGGCTGCGTAAACTAATTTTCCATGTCGTCACTCGATTGTTTTAAAAGCCAACTTTACTTTGTTGACAATCCACACACTCACACCCACATATGTACGTATGTGGCCATGGTAAAACATTTAAGCCTTTCAATTGACCGTGCTGAGATGCAATTTGTCAATGGGAATGGAATGCCAACGACCCTTCGGGCCATTGCATCCAACTGTTCGATGACTAATGCAGTTTTTGTGTTGCGTGTAAACTCCTGGACAGAAGATGCTATTCGCTTCTGTTGGATTCATTCTTCATTCAACGTGGAGGCAGCAATGGAATTCAACTTTATACCTTTGAATTACATTTTTATTATTGTTTTAATTTTATGTAGAATTTTGCTAGGCGTCAAGTAGCTCATTGCTCACATAAAGGTCCCTATTAAAAGCCAATATTGATATTGAGTAAATAGGCATTAGTAGCTGTTGTAATCTCTCAAAGGAAATCCCTCTTTTATACAAATTCGCAGGATTAACGCAGTTTCATGCTGCAAAACGTATAAGCCATAATACAAACATATCCTCGCCTCGTGTCCTTTTTGCGCAAGGATATTTGATCGACTGTGCTCCAGACCACACATTGTTGTGTGTGACTTGAGAAAGGCAGCAATGCGGATGCCACAGACATTTCCGCAATGTATTTTGACTTGAGGCATTTGCGAGATGATGGATAATGGCATTCAATTTGCGGAATTGCTCGACTCGAGTTCGATGCGATTGAATGCGAGTCCTTGTGCGTCCTTGTCTAAGTGTGTCTGGCTTAAATAGTTACGTCAATTAATTTACAACGCATTGTGTCAGTCGTCCGTTGTCGTATGCATTATAAATGATTTGTGTGCCTTTTGCCTCTTCGCATTGCCTTGCGTGTTCATTAGCTGCCAGAAGGCCGATGGGGCACGCGTTTATGGGTCAACTGGTTGGTGTGTGACCTCGTTTGTGGGTTAACCCTAAACCGTAAACCCTAACCCGCCAGCATTTCGATTTCGCTGCGGCGACTGCTCTTCAAACTATTTGCAGTGCTTTGCTAATTTTCATTGCCCCACTTGAGTGAATGGCATGTGCCCACAAAGGCCCCTTTAAATATTCATGGGCCAGAGTTGAAGTCGAGTTAAATGACACCAGCCCACTTGCAGGCGCAACGCCGCTCTCTTATCAATTATCAATTAACCTAAATTTTAGTCTTTGCGATTTTGGCACGGCCAATGACAGTCGTCGCCCTCGTCCCTTTCCCCTTCTTCACCACCCGCAGTCAGGATGCCGGAATCCGGATGTCATCCGAAGTCGTCGTATGTGCCAGCTGAAGTCGTCGGCGAATCAGATGCCCAACGAAGATGGAGCGTTTTCCAAACGGAAGCTGACAGCCACCATCGCAGGTGACTGGCTGGATAACTTTCTGATTAGTGTGAGAGCACTTTCCAGCTGTTGAGAACTGGCTGGCTTCTGCCAAAAGCTGGAGGGAATTGGCAAGGGAATTGATTTCAACCAAGTCCACAGAAATCTCTTGCCATTTAAACGCTATAAGTGAAGGAAAACAGATGTTTTTTTATTGCAAAGATTACTTCTCAAGTAAGGACTATTTTTTTCAAGAATTAGTATTGTATTCTATTGTGTTATATGAGCTGCCATAGACGTTTTTGATTCAATTAAATGAAATTGAGACTGATTGGGAAGATTAACGGAAAAGATTAAAACAAAATTAAAAATTAAAGCTATGTTCCTTCAGCAAAGTATGATCATGGTTTTTATCTAAACCCCCAAATTTTCCTTAACTTATTTACCAAACAAGACACAATATTTTCCGGCAATATAGTTTGGTGTTAGTGGTCGATGAGTGTGGAAAAACAAGCTTCTAGTCCGTGCAATACAATATTATGTTGACCGCATTTATATGCGGGAGGAGAGATTCCTTGCCGACTTCTTCGTGTGGCTCTGACGACCCTTGACAATAATCATTTTCATTACTGTAAAATGTCAACAGTGTCAGCAAGTCCCCTCGAGCATCCTTCGCTGCGCTCTTCACTCCACTCGAGGCAGCAGGACATGTAGCTGAAATTTGATGATGCAGCAGCTCGAGCAGCAGGAGCAGCAGGACCAGAAAAACAGCAGCTGTGCCGAGGAAGGGGATCTATTCGCCATCGCATCCAAATCTAAAACAAACAACCGAACTGAGCTGCATTCTCAGATGAGTCGAGTTAAAACCCAACTGAACTCGGCTCTTTCAAGGCGAAACATTGACAACATCCTAGTAGGTGCGCCCAGGGGCGACATTTTGCAGCTACTTTTGCACCCCCGCATATCCTTTCTATGCCATATCCTTTGGCTATGGCCAAAAGAAGAAAAACGGATTGCAAAAAAAAAAAATGTAGCGACGTCTAGAAGACGTGCATTTGCTCAAGTGGAAATGAATTGAACTCGGGCAGCGGCAAAAGCAGCAGCAGTAGCAGCAAAATGCAATCTCATTCTCTTGTCAACTTACCCTCGACTGCCAGGATGCCAGGATGATGGCATCGAGTCGTCGTCGATGACGCCCGGCTGTGCCCATTTGTTGTCCCTACCATTCCCATTGTCGTCAGAGGAACAGCAGCCATTTGGAGCCGGCGGAGCATAGTGGGTCTCAAGTAAATGAGATATAAATGGGAAATTACCTTTAAATTAGCTAAGTGGTAGATTTGAACAAAGATTCTCTTCCCTTTAACTGCTCTTTGTTTTTGGAAAAATTATGAAAACAAGCTCATAATCACAGCGATTAAGAAGAGCGAAGCCAACGCATTTTAAACTGTTAAAAAACTTGCTCTAGAAGAACCCAAATAAGTTTAAAAGCGGAAGTAGATTCATTATCCCCCTACAATACTCTGTGACCATATCTTTTCTGAGTGCAAAAAAGAATTGAATTGTTCTGAAAGATGGCTCTACGATTTCTCAGCTCAATGGAATTTTATCTGCTTTTGATATATAGTATCTGTGTGCGACCGACCACTGTGTGACTATTGTTTGTGCGACTGCTGCTCGATTTTTTCTTTAAACAATGGCCCGAGCATTTTTGATTGTCAAATGTTTGCAGAGATAACATTTACTATAGCGGATTTTCACTGGAGCGTAGGAGATGGCATTCCGATGACAGAGCAGAGCAAAATGGAGCGGGTGCCGTAAGCGTTGCTAAGCTGCCACTACTCCCCACACAATACATATATAGATACATATATATATGGTATATATAGTTTATATACCGGAGGGTGATAGCATCAATTTGTAATGATCTTATAAGTGGTTGTATTGTGCCTTTGTCTGCTGGCATTCTTCCTTCCTTACTTCCTTTGCGTCCTGTGTGCGGTTTATAAACAAATGTCTCGGAAAAGTTTCCGCCAGTCAATTAAACGGCAATTAGGGAGACTCCATTGTGTCAGCATTCCAGTCCCGGCAGTTAAGGAGCTCAGAAATCTGGGGGGTGGGTTCTGTCAAGTTCACACTGCTCCGCATTTCAATTAAAAACCAATTTCCCTGCGGAAGTGCTTAATTATTGGATATTAGCCAAGAGCTTCACTCAGTCGAACACTCTTGACATCCGATTCGGCAAGCTGACAAACAATTTCCTGCAAGTGTTGATCTATAGCTGCTTCTGCCATTAATTGAATGCTCTTTGAATCTGGAAATTGGATTAATTCCGGCACAAGGATATAGAAGAAGGACATATTGTTGCCTACTTTTCTGCGCAACATCTAGACATTGAGTGAACGTGTTGGTAATACTGCTCTGAATTTTACGCTAATTGAAATTGCAATCGAATTACCCGACCAGTGAAACTGCGGTGAAACTACAGCATAGGGCATAAAGGCCAATGAAAATATAATCACATTTATGCAGTTTTTATGCCAGCAATGTAAATATTTTCGTAGTAAACATGTGAATGTGAATGGTGAATGGCGAATGGCGAGTGCTCATGCCGCGAACTACGAGTATGACTGGGCCGTCAACAACAGCCGTTGGCCATGGCTGAATAACCGCCATCATAACGTCACATAGGGAGCAATACACAGATGCAGATACAGTTGCATCAGATACAGATGCAGATGCGGATATAGTGGCATACAGAGATACAGATCCAATGGTCCGTCTGTCTGCGATGCGATGATGGTCCTGGCGCAATATCCTTTCGCTGTTGGCTGCCCTGCTCGGCCAGCACATTCAATAGCATTTCGAGTTCATTGAATTTTCGCCGATTTATTTCTGCTTCCCATTTTATATACCATGTCATGGACCATTTTCATGCCAACGTGGATATGGTGCATTAATGAGAGTGCAAATCGTAGCGTGAAATTTATGAAATCAAAGCCCCACTTACACATGCGACAGCAGGATGTGCATAAATGTATTTTTGATATAATTGCATTTTTCGCTCCAATGCCTCGTTGTCCACTGATTGCGTAATTTAATAGCCTTATCCCGGCTGAATAATTGGTTTTAGGTAATATTGACATGCGGACTTCAGCTGTTGCATTATTAATGCGAACCGAAGGGCGGCGTTTCCGCTTTTTGGCGGAAATCCACTTGAAATTCCAGTCCCACATATGTATGTCCATATCTATGTGTATACACTTCTATGATAAATGATATGGCCCGGCAGATGTGGGCTTGCTTGTGCTTTGTGCGTTGATGTCACGTCCTGATCATTAATTATGTGAACTTGTTTTTGCTCTTGTCTCTATTTGCAGTTCAGCGAGCAGGCGGATAAAGGTAAACAAACGAGGGAAACCCTTGGTATTTACAACCCGGGCGTGTCGAATTTAACAAGTGTAGCATATCGGCGGACAAGCATAATCTACCCACCAGGTTTTCTGGCCATGATTAGTCCAGGTGGAGACGGCGGCACTCCACTGACCAGTTGACCCGATGCCCTGCAGACCCGATACCCGCACGTAAGCCAGTGGCAAAGTAAAACTTTTAACGAAAACTGACAACCGCAGTGACCAAAGTGTCATAAATCCATAACCGAGCGTCAACAACATCAGCAAACAGTTTGTTGTACGACCTACGACATGTGACGGCGCTCAGGATTCTTCACACACAGAGAAAAGCCAGCAGCAAATATCGGTTAAATTTATCTTATCGATTTGGCTATAACGTTTTGGCCATAACCCAAAATAATAAGCGTTACCTTATCAGTTTGATCATTATGAAAGTGTTAATATGAATAGCACATATTTTGCGGCTATGCTGAAATCTCTGGCGATTTAACAACATCAAATGTAGTGTCAATTGACTATGTCATATGCAAACATGCAAGGAATATGAGTATTTGTAGGGCAATAAATAAATCCAAAAATAACATATAATATAGGTACATTGCACTATATAACACACTGAATCGTCTGATAGAATCCTCCGTAAGGATAATTAGGGAATTATTCGAAATACTAGAGGTGTCTAGAACTAGGCTAGGCTAGGATACTAGGCTAACTATTTACTTTTTCTAATATTCGTAATTAGTAAAAAATATAAATTAGAGAGCACAGATAAAGTCAATCCATTCTGAATAGTTTTAAGATCTTAGTAAAAACTAAATCATGTGTTAATATTATATTTACTGTCCAAATTAGATGCAATTTCTCACAGTGCACACTCTAGACTCTCGGGGGAGTGTCAGCTTGGCGGCCAATGAACTAAATAACCCTCAATTGGGAAGATCGTCGGTGGGGCAGGGGAGGTCCGCAGACAGGCGGTACACGACATAGTGGCGTTCCAAAAAGCTCTCATGTCAACCGCAGTCAGCGGACTACTACTGGCAGACAAACATATTGACGACGATGGATCCGATGGTTGCCTGCCACTCGAATCTCGACTCGCGTCTGCCAGATAAAATGAAGTATATCACTGGCTGGAGTCGTTGTGTGTGTTAGGATGTTTGAACCACCGGGGTCATGTGTGTGTGTGTGTGTGGAAAAACAAAACACTTTTCAGTTGCACAAAAACAGCGACAACAACAACTTACATGGGGGCGGAACAATATTGTTTGTGTCGAAGTTTATCGATAAGTTGTCGTCGCTGTAGCTCCCTGAAAATCGCATCAGCAGAATGACAAAAAAAAAAAAATCGAAAAAAACACGCACATTGGGGGGCATAAATTATACTTTCAGTCTACGTCGACGCGTGGCCATAAAAAATCATAAAAATATATTAAATTTATACGTAGTGCTTACACATAAGATCGCTATGAATTCATAAATTCTCGCCGAGCAGCCGCCGCCATGCTCATCCCCATCCGCCTGTCCATCCTCCTGCTCATCCTCATCCGCATCCTCATCCGCATTCCCAGCCGCAACCAAAACCGTGGCCACAACCACAGCATAACAACGGCATTGACAGTTAAATGAATGACTATGGGGGCAATGCCGTAGTCGATGGCTATGCCGATGCTATGGCCGGAATCGAGGAGCGTCCTCCTTGAGCTCCTCCGCCGTTCCTGTTGCGGTGTCTGTGCACTCAGAAAAATCTAGCTTAATTGTTGCACCTGAAATATGTACAGCAAAGTCCTCGTACTATTATGATTATTGTTGAATTGTTTACAATTTCTATTTGTATCTTAAACAACATATTAGCCGTATTTATAGTGATATTTTTGATGGGTATACATTTAATATAAATCTAGTTAAAGTTTTAAGAACTGAAGTCAAGACAGATGAATTCAACTTGTAATGATTCTACTAATTCCCATTTCTTCGCTATAATGCTGATAACTTTTCAATTTGTTTTATTTACCTAAAAAAAAAGTTATTTGATTTTAGCACGATGTTTTTTTGAACAGAGGATGTGTGGCTTCAGCTGCCGTATTGACTTATGAAAAAGGTCTAGAATTTTTTCCAGAGTGCCAACATGGATGTTCGTCCGCCTGTGGCTCGTGCTCCACCATCTTGTTTTGCTACGTTTTGTTTGCTTGGGTATAATTTATGCAAATCTGTTAAAGTTTTGCCGTCATCGGGAAAGTTGCGGCTGTCACTGGCGGCGCTGCATAGTTTTATGCTCCTCCGCAATTGTTAGGGGGGAGCAAAGTGTATGTTCAATTTGCGTTTGTCTCGCACGAGACTCTGGGAATTGAATTGAACACATCGAATCTGGTATTCTGATTTCGGTTTCTTCTTGTTTTGCCATGTGGTTCTGGGCGCAGAAATGGAAAAATAAACAAAGTTGTCTCAGCATAAAATGTTAAAGTTTATGATATGCATTTGATGGAGTTGGTATTTGCATATAAGAAATGTTTTATAGTTGCTCTATGTCTTTATTTTCTGCTCTCTTAAAGTTGAAAGACTGCAAATAAGAAGAACCATTTCAATATAAATTTAAATTTAAGCCGGGGTAGCATATAGTCCATTCGATTTCCCTTTCAAGCCTCCTCTTCAGGAGTTTTTGTTGCCGTCATTAATGTAATAAATAAAATGGGATTCCCGTTGCCGCGAACCCATGCATATATAAGTGCGTACAATAGTTTAACCGTTTTATCCTTGTTGTTGTTGTTTTCGACGTTGACATCGGAGCAGTTTTTCTTCTATTCCGAAGAGGGTCTCCGGGGTCTTAGGGCAGTTTTTAATGTATTTATGCTGCTGGCAGTTGCTCGAGCTTATTGCCTTGCCGTACTTTTGCTGAATAGCTTCATATATATGCAAAGTTATGCGGTTTAACAGATAAGTCGGAAGTCGAAGTTTTATATCCAGCGAAACTAGCGCCTATGTAATGGCGGTCGGTCAGGATATCGGTACGGATGGCAATCGAATCCGAGTCCGAGTCCTAGGAAAACTTGAGCTTGATTTGCATGAAGAACAGATTGTGGTGTCCATGATCCATGGTATTTTCAACTATATATTCCAGTGGATGAATGGCCCTGCCTAGTTATTTATGTGCGGCCCATGGTCTTTTCGTTCTTTGCCGCACTTTTAATTTCACATGACAAACTGTTCCTTCCTCTGGTGCTCTGCTGTTCTGTTCCTCTGAAATGTCGGACAAACTTCTGCCCTGCTCTTTCGGGCAACCTTGTACCACGTTGCGTATACGCAACAAAGGAACTACCACACGCCCGCAGGGCTTGCATGAATACTAAGTGAAGGGCTAGGCCACTTCTCTCCCAAACCATCTGCCACTCTAGCTAATTCCAAATTATATTAAAAACTTTTGGCTGTGTGTTCCTTTGCCTGGCTTTCTTTCATTATCTGGCGGCCAACAAAGAAGAGCTCAGCTAAAAAGGATGAATATGAAAAGGGGCTAACAAACTACGAGTATATAGCCAGTTCCGCCTGCAGGAATGAACTCCTATCTCTCGCTCCCCAAAAAAGCGACCCAGCTTAAGGTCCAAGGCTATTTGCATTGTCCGCTTGTTGCGCCCACAAAAAGTGGTGGGGGGTATCAGCTGAATTTCCTCATTTCGAGTGAAAACTATAACTTGGGAGCAAAGGCGTTTGTAATGCGACACTAATCTTTGGCATTACTTGCACCGAAGTTCATTTGCCCAGTGGCAAGTTGAGGTTGAGAAGTGCTATTAAACACTTCGTTGTGGAATTGTATTTAATGTTTATGGTTCCCAAGATCACATACGGACGAACAAACGGATGGACATTGCCAGATGGATCAGGCTAGTGCTCCTCATTCATTATACTTTATAGTACCGGATATGCTTCCTCTTACCTTTAACATAACATCGCGTTAACCCTTTTACTCTACTCTATAAACAGTTAAGTTAAAGTACATTTAAGGGCACTAGCTATATACTTAAATGCTTCATTAGGTTTTTAATTGGATTAATGCTAAACATCATCTCAATAACCATAAAGCCCTTTTTTTTCGTTGCGAGTAAACAAAGCGACAAGCAAAAGCCTGGACTACGTGCCTTTCTCCGCATTGATTTTCCACCCATTTTCCAAGCCCTCTTGCTAGATTTTCCACCCATTCTGACCTGTTCTCCTCCTCCTTCCTCCACTCTGCTTTTCTTCTTCCCTGGCCGGCAGCACTTGAGTGACCTCTTAAATTCGTTTAATGTTTAGTTAGGTCGAGCTTAGGCCCGTGCTCCGGCTGACAGGTTTCGCTGACCTGGTGGCTCACAAATTAATGGCCGGGCTGAAGTGCTCTAAATTTTGCAGGACCTCTCTTTTTTTCTATTCCTGGCGCACATTTCCCCTTAATGAGTTTCGGCCCTGCAGTTTTGTATTAAGTGTTCTCGAAATGTAATTATGCGATCTCTGGACGGTCCCTCGCCATTTTCCTCTTGTGTGTATAGCAGTCATCTATATAGACATTTATTTAATAAACTCACATCCATGCAATGGCCACCCACGCCGGTGCCACGAAAAATGCAATTAAATACTTTCAGCTATTAAAATAAAAAACTTTTCCGAAAGGATGCGGAAAATCGCTGTGTGTGGGGTAAATTAACCCACTCCCATCACGGATGCATTCCGCTCTGTTGCTGCAGTGGTCGCCCTGGTGTGACCTAATAAAAAAATTATGTCAAGCGAAAGTGAAGGAAATGGGAGCGGGTTTGACCCTGTGAAAATTTAAGAGCCGCCTGCAGGAAAAATCGCAAGGAGCGAGGGAAAACGAACGAACTACTATGAAATGGCGGCAGCCATTGTCCGATATGCACACTCGGCACTTATGAGATATTAAGTTGAGAACTTTGCCCGATCTCATCCCATAACATTGGCCGACTTCTGTGTCTTTGCCGATGCAGAAGTAAAAGCAGCAGCCTTTGCCTTTTATGCAGCCCAACTCAAGTTAAATTGAGCAAAATAATGCGGTCAATTTATAACGAGCAGGCTGCCGCACCACCAGGCAATTGTGGGTGTTGCAAAGAGAAAGCAAGAAAACTATGTGCACAGCGAGAAAATAATATTAATATATATTAAAATTAAAATATATTTAAAAGGAATTTCCAGCATAATCTAATGGCTGCCACAGAAGTGCGGGTGAGAACACACAGTATTAAAACACATAAATAAATAAATGAATATTAAATCGTATGTGTTAAAAAGTATGCGTAATATCCGTTTGTATCTTAGATTATCTTTGATATTTAAACAGCTTATTGTTTGTCTTAATTTTTTATTTTAAGGTACCAATGATTTCATCGATACCCTTTAAAGAATCGCATCGGAATATTTAGTTTTACTTCCTTTGTTCATCCTCCTAAAAGCCTGCTATGCTTTTGTGTGGAAATGCTTTTTTTCTCTCGGTGTGCTTTCGATGTGCATGCCGCCATTATTCCATGCTCAGGACCAGTGTCAGGCAGCTTAAACAAAAGGAAGTGCCCTGACTGCTACTTTGTCAGTTTAACTTGTTGTTGGTCTAGCAGGAGATTCGTGTGGGTGGCAGACGAATGAGGAGGAGCTGGAGGCGGTGGGCAGGACGAGCCCAGGACATCAGGGTTCCGACTGGCTGCGGATGTACGAACGCCGTTCGCCTTGCTGGTGTCATTTGGCTGTCTCTTTGGTGGCACGCAAGTTTGCAAAATTATGGCATCGAGCTGCCTGCAAGTCCACCGTCCATCGACCGCCCTCCAATTTATAAGGTTAAAGCGAAATTATGGCCAAATGGGCTGGCTGAGTTGACTGGTTGGCTGGGTTGGCTGGTTGGCTGGTATGGAACGTGACTGCAGGGGCGACCCGACCTGCTATTGAAAGTGCAAGTGACTTTCTACTGATATTGGCAAATGACCCAATTTATGGACCGCATTCCGGTCAACGAAGTGAATGGTTTCGGCTTTTTGGGCGGGTGGCACACGGGCACAAAACACACACACACACACACTCATTCGCTCGTTTCCGCCATAAGGACATGGATTAATTTCGGGTTTCACTTTTTAATGAGTTTGCCGAACTATAAAAGGAGTGTGGAAAATTCCGAAACGAGCGATAAGGCCAACCAAATTGATGGCAAATTAGAGGAAATTCGATTGGCAATTGGAAATTACACAGAGGACGTGGGTCGTGAATTGGGGCTGAAGTTGTGCAAAGTGGGTCATGGAGCTTAATCGAAATCGGTTTGCTTACGAAAACCCCAACCTGGCTTCCCTTTTTTCGCCTTTCGAGGAGCCTTAGTGCACCCAATCTGGCTTATCCGTTCCATAAGTCCGACTTTTCCCGTGGAAAGAAAAACAAGGCTTTGTCCGACAAAAACAGAAGCCACAGAGAGAGCAAAGCACTCGAATGTAAGAAACTTTCGAACACGTTGTGCAGCTCAAATTAATTACGCATGAAATTGCAATTAATTGGTTTAAGAAGTTGGCAAGTTTATCTTAAAGTTTTTAGCCCACAGCAAAGAGTTTAAGTGCTCAGATAAACAAAAAGCACCAAAGTCCTGCGAAGGTGTGAGGATAAAAGGGGGGCCAAAGATAGCCGGGAACCTAGTGAAACTGGCTGAAAGAGCAGGGAAATCTTGTGAAAGTAAAAACATCAACAAAAAGAGGAAAAACAAAGAAAGCGTGAGAGCGAAAGCGAGAAAGAGAGGCAACGAGGCTGTGCGAAAGAGACAGCCGAAACAATGGTGCAGGCAGCGCGGCAATAAAAATGGCGCACAAGTTCAGAACTCGAAGCACGTGAGTCGTCCGAGGACCTGAAATGTTTATTTGGGTCTGCCTCTGCCGTATGCACACCGATCTCTTTCCATACATATATAGATATATATGTAGATATATATGCATATACATGTATGTGTGTAGGCCATATTCTGCAGCACGGGGTAAAAACAAAAACACTAATAACAACAACGGCAGATAACTGAGGCTGAGGCAACAGCAGCTCGGCACAACGACACTGTCACAGTAACCTAGATAGCTCCACAAAATTTCACCCAGAATGTGCCACTTTCGCTTTGACCCAGAGCCGTGGCAACGAAGGGCGGCCAGTCAGTCAGCCCTTCTGCCTTTCAGTTCAGTTCGGTTCGGTTCAGCTGCATTTGCAGCTGCAGCGCCTGTCAGCGTTTGAGGGTCAATGTGGAGCACACTTGGGGAAAATTATAACCGAATTGGTCAATAAATATGTGGGAGGGCGACAAGGAAACACACTACGGCTTCCATTTCTATATATAAAGGTGTCTAAAAGTATGCAGCAATATCACTACGGCTTCCATTTCACTTTGAAAGCTGTCTACAAGTATGCAACAGTATAATATGAGTCTTTAAAGTGGATGAGTTCACTACGGTTTGAATGTAAATGCTAAAGGTGTCTAAAAGTATGCAGCGATATATTTAAGATCTAGAAGCTAGAAACCATAACATCCATTAATAATAGATTATTATAAATAGATAATAAATATAGTACCATACCTCTTACACCTTCCTTGGTCTACAATATTCAATAAGAAATTAAAACCTTTACATTGGAGTTATAAATAACATGTAGTTTTAATTTACATTTAATAAGGTGACAACATAATTCACTTAACCGTAATTTTTCAATGTGATTTCGGAGAAAAGCAGGAGTTTTTCGGCGGTGGGCGGTTGGCAAGACCAACGGGCCGACGGGTAAGTCGTATAAGAAATCATGCCTGAAATATTGCACTCGTATGTTGCGGTTAAAGTGCAGCAGCCTAGCCGGGAGGCCATGCAACCAAATTGCTTCCATGCGTCACACACACACACACACTGGTGACAATCCCCCGGGTGACAGTGTGTGTGTGTGTGTGTGCGAGTGCGATAGTGTGGGTAAATGTGTAAAACATGCAACGCTGTCTTGTCTGGAACTTGCTGCCTTTACTGCCTGCTGCCCCTGACAAATGGTTTGATTTTAAGCTTAAGTCAACACACATGAACACAGAGCAACAGTGATGCCCGAGACTCATTTTAAAATCTGGCAACATCAGCTTAAATGTGGCTAGTTCTAGTGACTGCTTTTAAAAGCTGGACTAAATGGGTTGCCACCAAAACAACTCTGCTTAAAAACACTTATAAATCTGCTTAAAATCCTGCAACACAAGGTAAAACTTATTTTTCTCAAAACCATAGCTTACTGAAAACAAATTAGTGCCTTTAAATAACATTATAAACTAATTTCGGTAACAACCTTGAATATGCATGTAAAATATATGTAAATTTGACATACTTAAATAGTTAAATTGGCATTACTGTGACCCAACTTAACACCATGCCAACCAAAATGGTCACGCAGCGTTTTAAACACGCCACCTTGGGGAAATTTTCAAAATGACAGCAATTTATTTAGACGTCGAGTGTGTGTTGGTGTGTGAGAGGGACAGAGAAAGAGAAAGAGAGAGAGAAAGGTCGCGAATGTGTTTCTGTGGTCAGAAAGGATTGCAGCGGTCGGCCCATTGGCAAATATTTAACTTTGGCCGAATTCGCATTGTTGACATTCGCCGCTAACAAATTTCCATGTCAAAGGCGTGTGTTTACGCATAAATAGCTTTGCATAGAGGTCCTTTGAATTGGGTTTGGTTTCTTTTTTTTTTTTGCTCGTTTTTCTGGCCGCTAAAGAGATTCCCGAATTAATTATGCAAAATGTGACCTAATCCAACAATGGCAACGGCCAAAATTCCCCACATTTTCATGACTCTCGCTGACTTAACCTTTTCCGATGGTCTTATAAACGTGCTAAAAATAAACAATTTTAGCCACCATTAGGTTGGGTTCCATCGCATGTATTTCAAACATTTCGCCTTTCGCCCCGTGGCACTTGACGTGTAAATATTTTATGCCATTTTGGGCGACCCAAAAGGACTCGCTGCTTCAGCTCTTGATTTGAGTTTGGCAATTAGCGAAGGCTTTTCGTCCTTTTGGCCCGTCCCTTTTACGGCCATCCCATTTTGTTGAAATGTATTAATCTAATGGCTTGATGGCTTTTGGTGGCTAAACCAGTTTATTCGCTAATGCCATCGAATTGGAAATGTAGCCAGTTGTGAAAAACAGGACCTTTTGTGTTTTATTGAACTTATTTGTGGGTCATTTCTTGCTTTAAAGTTCTATTTGAATGTATACGTATACTTAATTTGCAGATTGCAGGCACACTTTGTTTGAAAGTTGCTTCTTGTTTGAACGTTTGGATGTGTGACACACATGTTTGTTGCCATAAGCTTCATGTAATTGCCAGTAAGTTCAAAGTAACTTGCAACCAAACGCCTTGACACTGAACCTTCGGAAGTCGGTAAAGGCCAAAGATCAACTTTGCATGCCATTCCAACTCACTTTCAATCCGCTGTCAATCGTCGTTCAGTGGTTCAAGATGTCATGTGTAGCAGCACACCAAATTGCTTAAAAAGGCCCCAAGTTTGGGTCACGTCCATCCAACTTGAATTCCCCCTGCATATATCAGTACCACACTGCGTATGAGTGTTTTCCCTTTGGTGGCCAAGAGCTCAAAGAATCGCAGTTCTCTTTGCACTTTGCCCACATCACTTTTGGTCACTCCCCCACATCCAGCCAGTCCGTCCGCACACACAAATGAGTCAACAGTTTGTGGCCATCGTGGGAAATTCTGGGGCGGCTACTCAAACATCATCCGGGTAGCTCCATAGTGGTAGTGATAGTAGTTGTAGTGGTGGTAGCCTGCGATTTTCCCAATTGGCTCGAGTCGACTTGACGCCTGAAAGTATGCAACGGAATCCAATGCAATGCAATGCGTTTGGCCCCCGTCCAATGCATAAAAGTGGGTGGACTGGTTGGCGGTGGGTTGGGTTATTGCGCGTCCGCCAATGCAGTCGTGCTGAATTTATTGTGTTTGTTGTGCGAAATTAAATAAAAATTGAATTATGTTTATATCCGCCAGTTGCTGTTATTGTTGGCTCTATAATAGCGCGCTTTGTGTTTGCCTTCCTCGAGTGTGTCTCTCTGTCTGTCTGTCTGTCCAACTCTATAGCAATGTCTCCATGATCTCTGTCTGCTGTGTTCCCCCCTCCCCTTCTCGTCGTCTGTTTTTCATTTTGCATAATAAATTGCATTTTCCATGCCAGTGAGTCGCCGCCTCTCCATGCGGCGCTCTCTGTTTGCTTGGCTGAGTGTCGTCGCCGCCCAGCTTCTACTTTTCCAACTCCTCCTTCGGATCCCTTGGACCACGGATTTTCCAGCACCCTTCTCATTTTTCCAGCTCCCTGCAATGCATTGGAGTCGTATTTGCCGTGTGCTCCTCCTCCAGCCAACGCTTTTCGCTACGCCCTGCTCTTTTTACATCGCCTGTGAACGCAGTTTTGCATTAATCTCATTTCATTGCCCTGGCTTGTTCTACAAGCAACTTCAACCTTACCCCACCTTTGTTTTTTTAATTTTGCAGAAAAATGCAGAGAGAAATATATTTGTTTGTACAGCAAATAAAGCATTATTAAAACCTAATTGCTATCAACGCCTCAAAAGCATTGTATTAAATTAAATAGCATATCACTTCTATTTATTTTTCTATTAAAAATACACAGGGGGATGGAATAACATTCACGCAAGTCTCAAATGCTAATTGAATTTTTAAATAATACATTTGTATTTTAGATGTTTAAATGAGGCATTTAGCAATTATAGTTCTTAGGCATTTTAGAACGCTTTTTCTCCGTGTCCTAGTCATTCTTTCCCGGAACCTTTTTAACTTTTTTTATTGCGGGTTCCTGTAAATCCGCTGGAGGTCCTTCAACCAGCATAACCCAGCTGATTCGTCCGGGGCACAGCTGCTTCCGCTTGTACGCGCTAAATCAATTTGCTGTTTAAGCTCTGCCAGCTGTCGGCGGTTGGAGCACCTTTTTGGCTTTCCCAACCAGCGTCAGTCAAAGGGAAAATGGGCGCCAAGACGTCTCTCTTCTGCTCGCATCCGCATCCCTGGTGGTGTTCAACTGCTGCTCCGCTTTGGATTTTACCCGGTTTTTACGTGCGTGCTGCCGTTAAGTGATTTTCATGAGTTTAACGAAGTGGTTTTCCACCGCCCCGCTGCTTCGCCACTCCTTGAAAACCAGTTGCCACAAAGGAAAAGAAGCCTACAATAACAACAATAACAAACAACAAGGAGACGAGCTTGACGTTTTTGCCCCATCTCTGTTTTTTTTTTATTGCCATTTTACATTTTGCCGGCTTGCGCCTTTGACTCATCGTGCACAAAAACCCAGCGTGATGAGGCTGGGTATATTCGTTATTCGCCCTCACTCCCTATCGTGTATACCCTTTTTATTTCAGCTGGGTAAGCTCAACATGTTTGCAAAATGTAATTACGCATACACTTATGTTGATAAATTCAAGAAACGAAATCAACACGACACAAAAACCATTCAAATACCCTTGCAGAAGGCTAACTCTTTTAGGATCTTTATTATTTAATGATTCATTTGCAAAGTTAAAATAAAATCTTTTATATTTTTTCCCAAACTTTAAAATGCTTCAGGTTCAAAACTCTTAGCTCGTCTTTATTATTTATTACAGATCCAATTGCCTGCCACAGAATATTACGTATACGCCATGTGTATCCGAAAAGTAAAACAAGTTTAGGAACATGGTCTTTCACCTCTGAACCTCGACTTATGCGCTTGGTTTAAAAATAAATATAAAGAGCATTCAACATTCGGTGCTCCAAAAAAGAAGCAAAACAATAGATTTTTGAGTGTTGCCACTTTGTTCTACAATTTTATTGCGCGAATTTCGAGCAAAAAACGCGGCAACAACAATAAAAGCCGCGCCAGCAACAGTGGCATCATAACAAATGGAGCTCCCTTCAAAGAGTTGCCCTTTTTGTCTGTTTACGTCACACGCCGCCACGCCCCTCTCGCCCCCTCAATGTGTGTGTGTGTGTGCGGTGTGTGTGTTGAAGTGTGTATGTGTGCGAGTTGTTTGATGCGCACATTTGAGCAATTTCAGCGGGCTTCTGCTGTTTGTTTATGCCGCTGCAAATGTGTTTGTGTGCGAGTGAGCGCGGCGCGTGTCAAAATTGGTTAAACGTGAGTGGCTTTCACTGTGCCACGCGATTGCTGCTGCTGTTGCCAAAAAAAAAATAAAAAAAAACCCAAAGCTTGGGTGGAGTTTTGGGGGCATGACCTGGGCCAAAGGTTAGTCCGCTGTCCGTTTAGGCAAATTAGCTGCGTAGCACGCCGCCAGTGGTTCTGCTCTCCTGCCCTCCATCGTGACTCCCTGGCTGAGTGACTGGGTCGTAAATCATGTCAGGACAGCAATGGCAGTGGAAAGTGGCTACGGGGTCCTGGATCAGGACCTAGCTCAAGCTCCGCTCACCGGCTTAATCAAGCAAATGGGCAGCACAAATCGGGAGCTCGTTTATTTTAAGCTGCCTCATAAGCAAGTCTAATTTTCTGCCATTCCCGTGAGTTATCGTTTTGTGGTCTTCTCTACGGGGAAGTCAAGCCGCCAATGGAGGTTAAATGTAATGTTTTGGAGGAGCACTGGCTTAGTTGCTTGTTGAGTTTAGGAAGTATTAAAATTGTATACTTCGGACAATTTGCTGGAGTGCAGTTCGGTGTTTAGTTGGTAAAGCTAGTAACTTTGAAGTAATAGTCTTTATATAACATTTTTCAAGAGTTGCTGAATATTTAATAGAAGTAGCATTCTATATATAAAGGAAAATATTATTTGTGTATAAGTTTAATAACCTTTAACTTCGAAAGAAACATCTTTAATACCATATCTCAAACTGGGCTGAAAAAAGCTGTGAGAGAATATTTAAATTTCCCAGTCTAATCTGGATTTTATCGCATTAGTGCCATTGGCTTTTCCATCCTAAACACTGACAACGAGATGCTCATTTCCAAATGTGTGCCATGACTTTCTCCATTCCACTTGCAAATGCAGATGTTGCTGATGTTGAAGCGGCAAAACAAAAGCTGTCAACAACAAGTTGCCGGACAATAGAAGCCGCTGTCCGCTGCACATGCTCCTCCACAACGGTTGCGCTTTTGTGTGTGTTGGGAAAAGACCAGTAGCCAGTAGCAATCCCGCAATCCAACAATCCGGCAATCCGGCAGTGGCCAACTAGCAAACTAGCAGCCAGGCGAACAATCGCCCCGACTTCTATGGGGAACTCTTGACAAATAGCGCCTGGTTGGTCACAGCTGGTGGCGCAATCCGTCGGACAGATGTTCCTGTCATTCCGTGAGTCCCAGCGTCCGTGTGTCCCATGTCCGTATCCGTGTCTCCGAGTCCTTAGTCCTTGGAGCGGCGGCGGCGGCGTCTGTGTGAGTGAGTGCATCGTGGCGCTCATAAAACTAAATTTCTAAACAATCTGCGTTTGGCAATCTTATGGATTTCGCTGCCGACGTTGGCGCTGCGCAACTTTATTGAAATGTTTGGCAGTTTTTCGTGTCCCCTTCAATTTGTGTCACACACACACACAGAGAGAGAGAGAGGGAGACAGTGAAGAAGGGAGAGCGAGACAGGCTGTCTGTGTTGCAATTTTGATTTTTGCAATTTTCGGTAGCATACTTTTTCGGGCCATGTGTGTCGTGCGCCATGTAAAAGCACAGTTCTCGATTATACACCGAATTTGGGGCCATAAACAATGATGACGAACAACCGCCGCCCATCATGATTACTTTCCCAAAGTATGCATGTCTGCGACATTGGCAATTCATTTAATTTTCGATTGAAATTCAATTGGATCATAATTCAAATTTTCCACCACCACCACGAAAGTAGCCCACGGGATTTGGCCATTTGGCCATTTCATTTCCACCAGGAGCAGTCGAGCATGAGCGAGGCAATAACCAGAACTTTTGCACATCGATGCGATGCGAAATCGAAGATAAATAAATGCTTCGAATAAGCAATAATCCCTCCTAAAAAAAAATGTAGGAAAATGCTGGAAGTCGTGCGCGATGGGCGTGGAATAAATAGATAAAGATAAGGCTAGGCAAAAAGGAAAGGGCCCGGTCAAAATAAACATTTATACATAATATAAATCGTTTTGGGGTCTGTTTTCTTATCGGGGCAACTGTTTCGCATTTATACATCATAAGCAGTTTCACTGGGGCGTTTTTTCGGTGAATTGAATGCGAGTGGCAAATATGTTTTCCTCAAGGAACTGCCTTGTTTTCCTTTCTATTGGTGGGGTCATAAAGAATCTGTTATCTCTAATCAGGACCTGCCCCATTATATTCACATGAATAAGGTATTTTTTATTCGTTGCGATCAATATTTCCTACGGATAATAAACAACAAATTGTGCACTACAATCATGAAAGTGGAATCTTTGTATTCCTAAAAGTAGGTAATAAATATAAAGTAAAGATGGACAAACTTAAACATTTAAAAAATAAATAAACAATCTGTTATATATGCCTGACACATTTTAACGGTCAATATATAATTTGGATTATTAAGAACTACTAAACTAATGTATCACCTCAAAATGAATTACTACATTTTATGAATATTTTAGCTGCAAGATAGAGAAATCATATATAAAAGATAACTTTCAAAATGAGACTAGAACAAAATACAGAAATTGCTGAGCACCTTGCAAATTGTTTGTTCTGATGTTTTGTAGGGCAACAATTGCACAATAACTTTGGCCAACACTTATAAGTGATTGTCATAATAATTGTCGTACTGGGCTAGGTTGTGGCTCAGTTCAAACTGTGCAAATCATAATCGCCCCATGGACTGCTGCACTGCATCTGTGCAAACATGGCAAATTGCAAAGCAAACTACAATTAATACTGCCCGCTGCAGTGGACGGTGGTCGCATTCAAGTCGACTTTCCACAAATAAAAATCAAATGCTGACTCAGTTCATCAGCAGGAACAGTTGAACAGTTTCTGCACACACTAACCAAATGAAAGCAAACCCAAAACAGAGCTCAACCTGAAGCAAAAATAGAAAAATACAAATAAAAATGGAAATGAAAATAGAAATAGAAACTGAAACAGGAAAAAACTGAGAGAGGGAAACCAAACAACGAAGCGAAAGCATACAAAAATATACAAAAGCCCCAGCGAATGGCAAATAAAAAAAAAAAATAAATTTGGCATCTGCCAAATGGACAGGAATTTATAAATTAAACCAAAACAATGAGCAAAGATTAACAACAGTTACCGACACAAGCAACGTATAAAACTCACATTCCGATGACAATGGTGACCATAGTTTTGCTATTCGAATGTTTGCTACTCTGTTTCAACACAACTAAAATATTTACCTAAAGTAAACATATGTTTACAATTTTCATAGGAATTTTTAAAAATTCCATTCCTTACTTAACACATTAGCAACATTTAAAGAGTTTAAATCAAACTAGTGTAAAGAAATCAAAAGAAATCTTGATTTTAAACCAGAATTATAAAATTACGTATAAAGCTGTTATAAGTATGAAACGAAATATGTGGTATTTAAAATACCGAATAATTAATACCAAAATACGCTTTTCTTTATGAATCTTTTTAGAGACCTTTCAAAATCATAGAGGTATTTGAGCTAAATTTAGCAATTTAATGAATTAAGAAAAAGGTGTGATTAAAGTACTTAATGGTCTTTTTTTCTCTGAGTGTCTGTAATAAAATGTGAGAGAATCGCGGAGCAATCGTTGATGGCGACTTTCGGTTTGACTGTCACAGCGACGGCGACTTGACGTCCTCGGCGGCGTCGGCGACTGAAAATGTGACGGCAGCAATTACACGAACAGCGGCAAAGGGAAACGCTAAGGCAAACAGGACACACTCACACACACACACATGCCTTGCATGTGTGTGCGTGCGTTGCTTTGTTGCCGTAACGGAAATGGACGCCATGTCGGATGTTTGAGGAAATGTTCGTGTAGCTGTAACGGCAATGCCGAGAAAATGTGTTTGTGTGTGTTTGTGTTTCCCTTATGCTCTACAGAACCATATATGTGGTCTATTAGTTGGGCGACTGTTTAAAACCATTAAATTGTATTGACATTTGAAAGAGTAGGTTGAACGACATTGTCGAGCATCGGCGGTTGTTATTGCTCTGCTGGCCGCTCTTTTGAAATCAAAACTAATTGGAATATGAGTTGGAAATTATGGTTGTGACATTATGTTTAATTGAAAGTTTCCAGGTCAACCCGGGAGTAAACAAACAACTGCGTTATGAGTTACAAAATTGGCGTTTCTGCTTGTTGCAATATTGGAAAATAGTAAATTCGTTTTTATGATAAAACAAATCGAAATTGGTTCAGGTATTTGCTCAATTGATTTTGACCAAATTCTAAATGAGGAAATTATGAAAAAAACTTTGCGGTCTCTATATGAAAATATTAAAAACTTAATAGTCGTTGTAAAATACGTTTGTATATTTTTTAAATTTCTAGTTCGAATATAACACAACTGCACTCATTCACCTGATGTTAATCCACACCTACAGTCTTGCATTTTCCTAATCTGGACTCGTCGTCATCCTCTGGAGTAAGCCAAAGTAACCAAACCGACTTCAAATACGCACAAGATCTCTTCGCACACACACTCACTATTCATATGCAGTCCGGCACTCATGGCTATGAGAGTGTGTCTGCTGGTTTGTTCGTTTGTTTGTTTGCTGAACGAGTGGGCGAGTGCGAATGCAAGCGGGGCGTTTGCGTAAATGAATGATCCCAGTCGAGTAGAGTCGAACTGAGCCGCCTTTCATGGGGGACAGCCAGAGTCTCGACTTAAGCCGGCACTGAGAGAAAAAATCACATTGTGAAAAAGTTCATCCGAAAGTTTAGAGTATTGAAGTTGTGTGATTTTAACCTTCCTTTTCTTAATATTTTATTTGCAATTCTACAAATATCACTAGGATCACAAAATATATTTAAATCGAAAATAATGACAAGTGTTTTCTTTCGGTGTAGTCCCGCCGTGCACGCATGGCTGGCGGAGTACTTGCCACGCCCCCTCCGCCCCCCTCTTGAATGTTAAGTGTGCTCGCCATGCATGCGTATGAGTAACGATAGTGAGAGTGTGGGTGAGTGGGCTGAAGTGGGTGGTTTCAGTGGGTGGCGTGGGCGTGATAGTGGCAGTTGTGGCTACGATTGCGGTGGTGAAGGGGTGAAGGGGGTGAAGCGGGCCAGCGTCAAGAGCACTGATGTTCAAGGGTTTGATGTATTACAAAATACGTATACGCAACCGCAGCCTACAATTACAATGCCAAGTGTGGGTTAGGTATTTCTGGTTCACTCTCTCGCTCACTCACTCACGTCCGCCAAGTGAGTGCGGGTGTTGTGGGGTTTATGCGGAAGGATTTCAAGAACAAGTTCAAGAATTTATGAAATACTAAGTTCTGGGCCAAACAAATTGTTGTTTTAAGCCTAATAAAATATTCCAATATAAATCAAGTATTTTATAGAAATCTTTTTATAATTTTCCGACATACTGTATTCATGAATTCAGTATAAACACAAAACATTTCAGCGATTTGAGAAAAGTGATAGAATGCGCGTTGGCCGCTGCATTTTATTAAATACCAACACATGCTTTGCTTTGTTTTGTTTGCAGATCACATTTTGATAGTGGATACTATAATTACCAAACAGTCTTTCACTTTCACTCTTTTGCCATTGAATTGCCGTAAGTGGCCATTTATTTACATATTTGCGCTGAGTGGCACACTTCAAAGTTGGCGCTTGTGTTTTGTTTTTTCTGTCGCTATTTTATGGTTATTGTTTTTTTTTCCTTTTGCCGTTGTTGTTGTCATTGTTGCTGGCACTTTGCGTCATTTCAGGCAATTTATGAGTTTATTGAACACACGCTTGTGTGCCTTTAATTGGCACTTCTTGGCGCGTGTCATCAGCTGCTGTTAATGTTAATTGTGGGGGGGGGGGGGGGGGGGGGGGTGAGACTCCCCTACCATGCCATGCCATACCATTTCCTTCCATCCCAGCGAAATGCATGCAAATAATCGCAGTCAGTATATATTAGAGCATTCGGTGGCGCGCTATAATTGCAACACAATTTGCATAAACATTTTCACCGCCCGAGAAATAGCCGAAATAGGCAACATCTGCAAACCCTGAGTTCCTTTTAAATGGGGCTGCGTGTGCCCAATTAAAGCAAATTGAAAATGCAAAAGCCATTCACTCGTTTTCGGGAGGCTCCTGTGAGCCTGTGCTTGTGTTTGTGTTGCTACTGGGTTTATTGCCACACAAAGTGCGCCTGTTTGCCTTAGATAACGGGTTCTGGGTTCCAGAACCATGTTGCAACACACACACACATAAACACACAGGAACATAAAGTTACCGTGCAGCGCAGTTGCCACAGAGGAGTAACAACTTGCTGTCGCCGGGGCGGCATACAGTGCGTATGCTTAACTTGATTAGCGCCAATTAGCCGACAGTAGTCGTCTCTCATAAAGCCGCAAATTAGCGCATTTCAGCTGTTAATAATCCATGCCGCTTTAATCCTTTAGTCGGTTTATGCCAAGCCATAAATAATAAACGATCTGGATTTATGTTCGCTGCGCATTTCAAATTAAGTGAGCTCTCTGGAATAAAACAAGGATGCAGGAGGAGCTTAACTAGATCGATTAGAATTGGGGAAGCTCTCAAACAGAAGCTGCTGAATGGGCAAGAGTTTAATCTTAAATTTGAATAAATTTATCTAAAAAATTGGTATCTGCGATGTTTGAGTTTAAGTATCAATTATATGTCAAATGCACATCCTTGATTTCTGTTCAGCACAAACAAAAACAATTTACCATTTAAATTCGAATTAATTAGTCAAATTACTCAATCAATAACAACCGCTAAGATGTGTAAAAACACAATTTAATTGAACTTAATTGAGAGTCTTACTCAGTCATTTAAATTGTGTGCTGATAAAAGAAGAGCTTCCAAACCAAAATGTCATAAAGTAGTGACCACAACTGTTTGGCTTAAATGCCATAAACTTCCGTGGGACAATTGGGAATGAAAATTTATCTGCAAGTTATAACAACACGATTGTGTTGGCATAAAAAAGTGATAAAATTTATCTTATGAATTGGCCCATTGCGGACGCTCTCGCTCTTTTAGCCAAACTTACAGTACGCGGGCAATGCGATTAAAATTCGATAATAAAGTGGGAATAAAGGAATCCCTGGAAGAGATGAGAAGTTTCTCCTTTTCGCTTGTCGTCGCCCGCACAAAAGTTCTTAATCAAAATAACTTAATGATTATATTTGCTTGCAATTCCACAGTTGCTCACTCCTTTTCACAAGTTTCTCTACATCTTCTCGTTACCATTTCAGGACTGACTGACCCGCTCAAACAGGACTAAAACCAGCCAAACCAATTCGACGCCAATTTTAACTACTGTTGGTGGCGCCAGCAGCGAATAGCGAATAATTGAATCATAAAGGACACGGACGGGCCACCCAAAAGGATCCAGAATTCAGGATCAACAAAGCCGAGCAAATAATTGCTATATAGTCTGTGTGTGTGTGCGCACGGAACGTGGTCTCCCCACCCCATTTCCGGTGGGTGGAAAAAGGGGAGTGGCAGCAGCGCTGGCAAACGAAGGCGGCTGCAGGGAAATGACAGCAGTCCTGCTTTAATTAAAGCCGGGACGTGGGCGTGTGGGCGTGAGGCCCGAAAGTGTGCGCTGCAATAAAAGGAGGAAACTGAAACGCAATGTGGCTGATGCCGCGGACCGTGGACAACGCAACAAAGTGGACGAAATTGCTTTTGGAACATTACAGGATACCACTGGAGGTGGACAGCAGTAGCGGCAGCAGCGGACCAGGCATTAATTTTGATTAAATTCACCTGAGAACCTTCACCTTCAAAATAGCAACTAACAAACGAACGACAAAAACTACAAAATAAAGCTAAATCAAACTTTATGTGAACATTTCAAGCAGCGGCGCGGTGTGCATGAAATTCACAGGAGATAGCAGCCAACAGGATCGGGAGCAGCAGGAGACATCTTGTGGAAGTCGGTTTTGCGTGCCGCAGGCATTGCAACAGCCACACATGAACACGTCCCTGTGACACGAGGTGGTGCGGAGCGAAGGGAGGCGTCGTCGGTCGCCAGGACGCCAGGAAAACAGCATAATTTCGTCAACGGCAGCCGTTTGAACTGTCGTCGCCAGAGCATAACCCACCATTCCCCAGGATCCCGAAACCCCAAACCCAAATCCCCAAACAGGCCCACATCACCAGCAGCGGCAGGAGCAGCAGAAGAGTCAGGAAAGGCGTCACTGTCACAGTCAGCGATTGTTGTCAGCAAAGGAAAAGTAACAGAATCAGGGGAACCAGAAGCAGCAGCAGGAGCAGGACCTGGCATAGCATTCGCCACGACCGCCCCGATGAATCTGCTGTGCTGCTGTTGTTGCAGTAACATGGCACCAAACCAGCGCGTCACACGCAAATGGGAACTGTTTGCCGGACGCAATAAATTCTACTGCGATGGATTGCTAATGTCCGCACCGCACACAGGCGTCTTCTACTTGACGTGCATCCTGATTACCGGCACCAGTGCGCTCTTCTTTGCCTTCGAGTGAGTATACGCCCCGTGCTCATTTCAGCCATTTGTCAGTTGGTTTGTACACTGGAAAAAACGTTGATATATGGTATAAATATTAGTGTTTAATGTTTTTTTTTCAAGTATAATCAATATTCACTAGTTTCACATTTAAGCCAGTTTAGTTTGAAGCAATTGGAACTAGGTACCGAATAAACATAAAATATATAATCTTAAGTAATTAAGTTCTTAATTCTTTAAAAATAAATATGTATACTACTTAGTTACTTTAGGCATTTATAAAAATAGCGATGCAAGAAAATTAGATAAGATACCCAAATTTTTGAGGGAGCTTAGTCATAGATTTTATATATAACTAATCAGTATTTAATTGAAAGTACTAGATTTTCTTTCCGTGTGCCAGTAGGAGTGTCAGTGAGCAGTTGGCCTCCCTTCAGATGCATTGTGTGCAAAATGTATACGTTGCTAATTAAGCATTGCCCGGTAAACCCTTTCCGGTGGGCCAACGGATAGACGATACCCCAGGCCACCGACTCCATTCCACCGGGTCATGCTTGATTTCCAATTACGCCCACATTAATGGTCTCTGACTTTGGACTCTTGCTCTGGTTTCATCGGTATCAACGGGTTTCTCATCCGGTTTCTCATTCCCGACTCTTTTTCTGCCCTCTGCTGTCCGTCTCCGTATCCAATGGCATGTAATTATTGCTGTGCAACGTGGCGTATGCGTTATGCTTGAGCTGGCAAAGGACATGGGCTATCTCTGTCCGGGATGAATCCGTTGAATTACGGGTATCCGTGTGGATTGCATAATGGGGGTGGGTGAATAGTTTCAGCTTTTGATTTGTCAATCCGATGGTTGTCCGGCATTCAAATATGTTCATGCTACTAGTCCGACCCACTGGCAAACCACAGGAAAATTATCCCCGTTTAGTTTTAAACTGAATTTTCATTTCAGACTCGTTCATCCGGAACACATTTCCATTTCCTGTTGCTAAACTTTTCCGCTATTAAACTCTGATGGCGGTGTTTAATGGTTGAAAATTAAAGTTTTTGAATTATTAATATTTCATTTAGATTCGGTTTAAACCGACCATTGTGTACCCTCTTATTTAAGCTGCTTTTGTCATTTGTCATAGTCAGCAGTAAATATGAGCAATAAGGACTTGCTTTTTTGTGGGACAACACAGTGAAATAAACGAGAAATTTCCAAGAATATTGTATTCGGTTGCTACTATCACGTTGCTTCAATAATAATTCAAACGTGCAATCAATTTGGTCGGTATAGCAACTAAATAAATATCTAAACGGCATGAGCATCTGGAAAACCCACAGGCCACAAACGTTTAACTAGATTCAATTTGGTTGCACATGGGCGTAACCACCCTCATTTTTCCGTAGACTGGCCAAAATAACGCATACGACACGTAGTGCAAATACAAATAGAACGCAACGTTAAAGTTGCAAACCATTCGCCATTCGACAGTGCGATTAGACGAAATTATGCTCAACATTTTCTGCACGAAATCATTTTAGCAGCGCAGAAAGGAATTACATGTGCGGAGGTGCTGTGTTTCCCACAAAAGAAATTGAAATTCCCATGCCTAGGAACCATATACATATATGCACCTCCTACATCTCCAGCTGCAAAAGCTCCTCCATTTATGCGCTCCAAATTTATTCGCTGCTGAAAAGCGGCTGCAGCGCGATTTTACTTTCATTGCTTGCTTTACATTAGCGCACAGTCGAGTGGAAGGCGCCCCAGTATGGATGGGCATTACAATATCTGCAATGCCTTTGAGTGCTCCCATAGATATTCCTGCAGATACTCGCACATATCCTACGAATGCACGAGAAAAAATCGGGAAATTTGTTCAGAAACAGGAAGGCAGGCCAAACTGTTCAATTCTTAGGAAGTTACTTAAGTATCTCAGGATAAAGCTAAAGAAACATTCATGAATTTAGGCTTAAATCAGGTTCTATTTTTTTTATAACTTATTTTCAAACAAATATTGATTTAATACAATTTAAATCAATTTTTTTAGATTTTATTTAGTTTACCATTAAACCGAAACAAAACATTTACAAAACACGCATAGTGCCTCAGGCTTTAATTTGCACGTAGAAAATGTATGTGCCCCTGAATTAAATGAACACAAAATTTGATTGCAGTCATAGATAGATGTATCCCAAATATATATATTTATTATTATTATTTTTTTTTTTGCATGTAGTCAGCCTGGGGGATGTGTGGGCCAAACTCAAATTGTGTTTCGTTCGACGCTCCCCGGCAATGCAAATCGCTAAAAGGTAGCACACAATGCATGAGGGAGGGGTTCCTCCTTCGCATTCCCCCATTTTCTATTTTATTTTCTATGGCATTGTCAGCGATTTGCCAGTTGAATGCGAGAAAAGCATTTTTTGAATGCATTCCTATTTAAGCCTTACTTTTATGGCTGGTAGGGTAAGGGGTTGGGCGCCTGGAGCGCAATCGGCGTTGTCATGACAAATGTATTTAACTATTTTCGGTTGGTTCTCTGCTGACTGTTCCCAAAATGAGGCAAACTACATCCACGTCCATCTGGGACTTGTCACACATAATTGTCACTGAGCACTCTGTGTCCTCTGTGAATTGATGGCGAGTGAAAGTTGCTCCTGCGAGTGGTGAATGCGGCGACTTTTGCTATTCACAAATCGTTGGCACGCATCGGGCATTAAGTAACAATGCCGAGCTGAACATTGTCCTATCCCCCAGCCGCTAGTCCTTCGCATCGCAGCTATCCCCGCTGGGTTAGATAGTCCGCCCCAATTTGGTGCCATATTTGTTTGGGCCTTTCCACACATTTGGGGCTTTGCCAAATCACCGGGGACATTTGCATGCATTTTTGAGCAGGGCATGCCACACTCGTCGCCCACCAAATGCTGCAGTAAATCCAATGGCAAGCGTTGCCTGCAATTTCGCCGTTTGGATGCACTGCATGCACCGGATGCCAGGGAAGTCGGAGATTCACGGAATCAAATTTCAATGGGTGCTTGCAGCTGAGACAGAATCCAAGGATCAGTAGTTTTGAAAGGCTTTCTTTCTAGTCATGCTTTGTTCAATTAGAGAGATTGAAGGCATTTTAAAGAGCTAAGTTGCTACTTTTTGACTTCTTAACAAGAGATGTCCCTAAAATCCCATTAAATTATATCAAAACTTTTTAGGAGTAAATCTGCTGTAATATACCTTTTATTTGCAAGCTCATAATATGTCAGTCATTATTTGAATATTCCTAGTTTATTACCAAATCTACCTATTTTATCTTATTGACATGCCCCTAGTTTATTACTCCATTTGCCGAAACAATCTGCACAAATCAAGATGTTGGCATAAACCATAATGACAGAAACATCGTTAGATTAATGATATATATTTCTCTGCTCTTCGCCCTTTCTTGCAGCTGTCCCTTTCTGGCGGACAGCATAAATCCGGCCATTCCGATTGTGGGAGCGGTACTATACTTCTTCACGATGAGCTCCTTGCTGCGCACAACCTTCACGGATCCGGGCGTCATACCGCGAGCCTCCAACGATGAGGCCGCCTATATTGAAAAGCAAATTGGTACGTTACTCATCCGCCCCGTAGTCTCGCGACAGCAATAGCAGTGGCAATCGCAGTCGAAGTCCTCGCGTCCATCCAAAAGGAAATGTGGCCAAGGTCGTTGCCTGTTGCCTGAATATCCTTCTTCTCCATCTGCCACGCCCCTTCTACCCCTGCTACTTGCCAACCACTCGCCCACTCAAACACACACAGACAACACTTGCGTATATATTTGTTTTCACTTCATTAAGCTTGTGTGTGTGTGTGTGAGAGCAAATGGGAGGAACGTAAAAAGTAATGAGCGTGGCATGACAGAATGAAAAAAGCGCTAAAAAAAAATGTGAAAATATATATGTTCCGCATAAAAATCATCAAAGGCGAACGCTGCGTTGCCTTTGCACTAATGAGTTGCTGTTGTTGCCTTTGTATAAAATATTTAAAATGAGAAAACTTTTGCCCTTTCCACCAATTTTTTTTTTCATTTTTCTTTCACTTGCATGTCAACATCGTCGATGTTGCTGATGCTGCATTTCCTCTGCGTCGCTCTGGATGAATCCGGGAATATGTGTGTATAACCCAAATCGACGTGAGTAGAGGTGCCAAACTCGCTGAACAGTCCCACATATCGACCGCCGCCGAGGACCAAGGAGGTCCTGGTCAAAGGACAAACGGTCAAGCTGAAATACTGCTTCACCTGCAAGATCTTCCGGCCGCCGAGGGCCTCGCACTGCAGCCTGTGCGACAACTGCGTGGACCGCTTCGATCACCACTGTCCCTGGGTGAGTAGTGATGATAGTAATGGTGGCACTGCTGGGTAATGTGGGTTTGCCGAGTGGGTCCTTGACAAGGACACCCGGCACCTCGTTAGCGGTGGCGCATTTTTAATCACTTCCCAGCAAACCGCCTACTTGCTGGCTGGCTGGCTGTCCCTAAAGCACCCGTTCTCCAACCTCATCCTCATCCTCATCCTGGCCCCCATTTTGGCCAACTGACATTGAGCCGAGAGCCGCATTAGAGGCTCTGGCGAAAAGTGGGCCACAAAACCAACAGCCTCTCGTCGTCTCTGACTTTAACCCAATTCCAACGGCAACCGCTGAGGTTGCTAATTTTTTAGCAAAAATAATTTCAGCCGAGCGCACGTCACGTTTAAAAAAAAAGAAAAAGCGCACTCGGACGGACTCCCTGCGAATCCTTTGCTTCTCCTCTTTTTTATACCCGCCAGCGACGCGCTGATGCAACAAGATGTGGCTCCCTCTCTGTGTGTGTGTGTATGTGTGTGTTTGGACAGGACCAAGCAAACAAACCACACTTGCACAAACACACACTCATGCACACACTAACTTAAGTAGCCACACTCATATTTCTGTGGTTCTGTTTTTCTTTTTTTTTTTGGTATTGTAGCATACTTTTTGGGAAGGGGGGGCGCGACATCCCCAAGAGACTCAAATCATCGCACATACCCTTACGGATAAATGTACTTAACATTCAACTGAGAGTTCCAATACTCCTCGGCCTTTTAAATATTCATACTCACTAATTGAGTGCTTTGAGTGCATACCACTTGTATTTTTAAGCCAAAATATAACCCATTTAGTGCTTGATTCCCTAATTGATTGCTTTGTCTTCGTATTTAATTTCCCACGATGATATTGATTTGAAAATTTTCCTTTCACCTTGATTTAGCTTTCGCAATTCACAATCAATTTATTTTGACCCGCAAACCATTTGGAAGGTCAGTTAAGTCATTAAATATTTACACTAAGCTGAGCATTCATTTCGACTTAGGCTGTCACTCTTACACTTTTACAAGGACTTTTGACATTCTCTAAAATATTATAATTGGTATTAAGCAAATGCTCATTTATGTTTGATTTTTATGCTAAGAAACTAAATTTTCTAGTTAAAAAAAATTACATAAAATAATTCGTAATTTCCTACTTACTGAAAGGGTGTGAATTACTCGGTCTGCTAGAACTCAAAGTCACTGCCAGTTAGTGTTGCTGTCATGGCTTTGCCATCGCCCCACTTCATTTACTGGGGCTCCGGCGTAATTTAAACCCCCGGAGGAGAGAAAGTACGGACACAATCGCATCTGACGGCTTGAAGGTCGACTCGAGCCTTCTGGGGATTTGGTTCAGTGTTCGCGGCTCCAAAAAAAAGGGGTTGTTGGCCAGGAGGATGGGTGCTGGAAATTAAGGCATTTTCTCGGTCGTAATTTTGGTAATGCCACACATCTCGTGAAAATGCAATTAACCTCATTAAGTTTGCCAGGATATCTTACCAACTTTATTGAGCCTGTAGTGTGTTTATAACCATATTTGAAATGCTCTCTTTGCAGGTGGGAAACTGCGTGGGCAAGCGGAATTATCGGTTCTTTTACTTGTTTCTAGTCTCATTGGCATTTTTAGCTGTATTTATATTCTCGTGCTCTGTGACGCATTTAGTTTTATGTGAGTACATTGGAATAGCGATCCATATGCCATATGATTGATATTTGATTTGTTTACACCAACGGCAGTGATGAAGAAGGAGCACGAGGTCTTTAATGTAATCAAGGCGGCGCCCTTCACTGTGATTGTTGTGTTCATTTGCTTCTTCTCGATATGGTCGGTGATCGGCCTGGCCGGCTTCCATACCTATCTGACGACTAGCGATCAGACAACCAACGAGGATGTAAGTATACAGAAGCAAATATATTATATATAGGCTATTAAATCAGGCACAAGCTTCCCTTATCAAAATAAACGATTGAGAATTATGAAAACACACAAATTCCTTAGGAATATTCCTAGGAAATGTTTAAAAATTTCCAATGTTTACCATTGTGATTAAACACTAAATTGTTTACACAATTGAAATCTGCTCTCTTCGACAGCTCAAGGGATCCTTCTCCTCCAAAGGCGGTCCACGCACCCAAAATCCCTATTCGCGGGGCAACATTTGCCTGAACTGCTGTCACATCCTGTGCGGACCCATGACGCCCTCGCTGATCGATAGGTAAGTGGCCAGTGGGCAGAGTTCCAAAGCATTATGCTAATTGGATTAACCGACAGACGCGGCATCGCCACCGACGAGTTCATCCAGCAGATGCAGCACCAGTCGAGTCCGCGGCACGCACTGAGTGATGTGCTGAGTGCCTCGCACATGGTCACCACCTCGCAGCCCATGATGGGCGGTTTGGGTGGTGGTGGCATCGGTGGTGCCGGCGGCGGCATCAGCATTGGTGGAGCGGAGCTAAAGCCCCGATTCTACGACGAGGTAAGCGGCCAATCCAGCGGCCACATTGAGTCAATCCAAGAGCACCCTTTCACCACCGAAATCTAAAAATATCTAAATGTCTGAGCACACTGCTTGCTTGATCTCCTTTATATATTTATATATATATACATATATATCAAATCCAATCAAATCAAAACTCTCGTACGATGAACTCTTTTGTGCACATCATTTTGACGATCTGTAATTCAAATTTTTTCTTTTTGTGTTCTATGCAATGTTCTTTTTGGTAATCTACTACTACTACCTACTACTACTACTACTCGAATCATACACCACAATCGACACAATCACACCACGAATACGACCACGATAACCAGTCCAATCCCTCCTCCTCGACACTGGAGGGCAACGGAGGTGCCATCAATGGCCATGGGAATGGCCATGGCAACGGCTTCGACCATCCGCCGCCCAGTTACGACCTGGTCCAAAACGGTAAGTCCCGCAAGCATCACCAGCAGCGCTGCTCCCTGCAAACCCTGCTGCCGGCCAGTGCCCAGCAGCAGTTCAAGGCCAGCAAACACAAACACAAGCAACTGAAGCAGCACCTGGTGGCCGCCGAGTTGCAGCAACATGAGGGCGGTCCAGGACCGGGTCCCAATTCGCCCTCGCTACTGCGCTCGCCGGCCACGTCCTCCTCCTACCGGTTGAACCTCAAGCGATCGCTGCACCTGCCGCTGACACCGTCGTACGACGATGTCCGCCACTCGCCGCTCCCGCTGCTGCATCACCACGTTCATGCCCAGCAGACCACAGCCATTGGCACAGTGGCAGCAGCAGCAGCGGCGGTGGCATCCGTCGCCAGCGGCACCCATGCCGGTACCGGCACTGGTACGGGTGGTTCCTCCTCCTCCGCCACCACCACCGCACCCACTTCGGTGTCCGTGTCGTTGGCCACGGCACCACCGCCGCTGGCGCCACGACGCCCGTCGACGCTGCAGCTGCAGGCCAGCGGAGCGATCTCCGCCAGCAACAGCACCTTGACCACCATACACACTACGGCGCCACAAGCGCCGGCGCCCACGGACTTCAAATACTATTCGCCGCAACGCAGCACCGACTCCAATCTGATGAGGAACTATCCGTTCCCGAAGGCGGCACGCGGAATGCGCCGCCAGTCGACCATGTCGGTGGACTCGCAGAAGGTTAATATAGCCGGCTATCAGCCGCTGCCGATGCGGAAACCGTACAAGCACCAGGAGGTTATGTTCGAACTGAAGTCGCCGACCAACCGGCTGACGATTCGCGAGTGCGACTTTGGCGGTGGCGGTGAACCCTGCGATGACGATCAGTCGATCAAGGACAGCCAGATCTTTCGTGTTAGTAAACGAAATCTTTATATGAATCACCGGTCGCCGTGGAAGGAGCGCGACCGCTACTCCAATCTCTACGAGTATTCGTTCAACATCGATCTCAACTCGATCATCGAGGATGCGGCGGGCAGTGACTCGTCATAGTACGCAGCAGCAGTCCGCTGCTCCGCCGTCATGGGCCACGGTCACGTCCATCGCATCGGTGGGCTGGTCCGTCTCCTGGTCATCCTCCTCGATCGGTTGTTAGGCGCTGTACATAAGGCCGGGCCCTGGCCAGCCCGATTCCTAATGCTTCCACGCTTTTGCTAAGGCGCCACATCGGGTCCAGTTTTCCGGAATGTGCCCCACTTATTTGGGACTACTCTGTTTAGCTTTAGACTCAAGAGCAGCTTTTCGATTATGGTTATAACTAGGACTTCGTTTAGGATTTAATATAAGGGCTTGACTAGGCATTGATTAAGTGTTTTGAATAGTTTGCAATGTACATATATTTTAATCAAGGATGCAAGCCATTTGTTAACCGAACTATTTTGAAACGGTTCGGGTTTATTTCGAATTCGGCCTGCATTCATTTATCCATGAAACTTATTTTGTAAAGAAAACTTGCTTATTTTCACTATAAGATTCAAAACTAAATGTTAGTTTAAGTTTAAAACCATATAACCGGGTAATTTTTCCCAAAAGGCGCCTTTTTTCACCATCTATTTACCATTTATCAATGTGATTTCTTTGATTTCGCTTTGCAAGCAAATATTTTGCTCAACTGAGTGTTGAAAACTTGGAGCCAAAGCAACCGAGCGAATAAATTTAAAAGTTTGCAGCCTTGATTTTAACTTTGAGGGAATCTATCACAGTCTGATTGTGGCACATTTGTGAGACTCACTTGGCTTCCAGGATGCGCATAGTTGTTAGTGCAAATGTAACTGCTACCCTTTTGCAGCCTGAAAATCCGCATCTGTATCCGTATCCGTATTCGTATTCGTATTCGAATCTGCATTTGTGTGTTTGCACTAGTCCCCATTTTGTAGAAGTCGAACTTGTATTTGATTTGTGTTTAATGTTTGAAACCACCAACCCTTGCCGTAGACTTCCCAACGCTCCACGTTCCACCTCCAGTTCCAGTTCCAGTGCCCCCGAAAAACTTGGTTCATAGAAACTTTTGCGTTTATATAGCACCTGCTTCCCAGGCTAGGTGCGTCGGATCCCTCCTGCTGCAAGATGCGTTTGCAATAGGGGGCGACTCGGCGCCAGGGGCCGCTAATTGCCACCCGTGTATGTATGTATCCACCTTGGTCTACGTCCCAGCGCCGCCACCTCCAATAGTGAAGACACCAACTAACCAACTAACCAAGCAACCAAACAACCTACTAACCAGAAAACCAAAGATCCAAAAAACCAGTAAACTAGTAAACCAGTAAACCAACATCCCCAGCCAAGCATGTTTGTGTAAGTTCGCCTGGTAAAGTGCTTAATGATTTTGCTTTTTGTTGGGAACCTTGTGAGATTTTTGTAAATGATCGCAGTCACTTGGGCCTTCAGTTGAATTCTCGATTAATTTGTAAGGTTTCAGCCGAACATAGATTATGAACGAAAACTTTAACTTGCAATTAGTGAAATTAGCAAAAAACAATAAAAACCGAAAAGAAAATGAAAGCAAAAACTTAATGAGCCAAAATAACTGCCATTTATCGAAGCAACATTTTGTTAGGACTTTTTTCATTTTTACAATGAAATTTAAAATTAATTGTAAACGTAAACTAAACAATGGAATTCAAAAAGAATTTGATAAACTATGTATCAGTGGTAAGGGAACGTCGAACATTTTAAAACTAATAGTGGAAAACGAGAAATTGTTGCAAACGAATTGAATATCAAATATCGAATATGTCTTAATCTTGAATATTGGAACATTGCCAAGTGACTGCTGCAAATAATTAGCAATAAACAAAATACCGAACAATGCGAAATGTTGAAATTGAAATGCAAATGAAAATAAAAAAGAATATTGAAATTGCAAATATTTATACCTAGTTCGTAATAGTTGAAAGGCAAACATTTTTCGGGCACTAGATTGCTGGACTTTTGTGGAGGTGAAAATCGTAGGTTATATATGTAAGCCAGCTTAAAGAAATAATTGCGGCTCAAATGCCGCCTACAAGGCTTTAAATCTTGAGCATTAACAATATAATGGGTTCCTTTTATAATTAATTGCAAGTGTAATGCGCATTAGCCAGATAATTGAAGTTGTAGCTAGTTATATATATTATATATATATATATATGAAAGCGAGTGTTAACTGATGAAAACGTAAATTTATACATGTACTTATATACACACACATATGTATGGTTAAATGTTGGGCAATAACGTGTATCTAGCGTATGTTTAATGTGGAAGCATTAAACTATATATAACTATCTATAAGTACTAATCCCGATATTGAAGCGTATCGCATCCTTTCAGGAAGATCGTGAGACCTACTTGCGATCCTGAACGGTTATTGGAACCATATATGCATATGTAGCCCCCGCCGCGTCATCCACACATAGACACGAAATGAAGGCTTCAGATACTCCGCTCCTCTACATTTTCCATTATCCATTATCCTTTAGGCTCCCTGATTTTGGTTTTGACACACAAAAAATGCTATAACCCTCCTGATTTATCGCACACTAATGTCAAACTCTTTCTGTATCTTTCAACTTGACTCTGGGATTAACTAACAAAAAAAAAAACCAAACAATATTTACAAATTTGTGTCTGTAACTATTTAATGACCCAAACAAAAACTGCAATTGAGCGAAAGTTGTCGAGGGCCGCTTAAGACTAGAGTAAAAATGCATTTTAAGCCTTAATTGGGTGAGTTCTCTCCTAATGCAAACACATTTGATTGTTGTATGTACCGAAATAAAAATAACCAAATACCGAAATTTAATCAAAGCTTTAGAGTTTCGTTTGAAATTAGCTACACCATCGCATACATAACCCTTGAGTTTGATTTTCTGCTGCGAAATAGCTGAATTACATTATATTCGTTTGATATTCTCTTATGTTGCACATGCCGATGATTTGTTTCCACCATTAACCCGAAAGTCATCACCATTCAATATGAAACAACCATTCAATACAACAAACCAAAAGTCGAAGTTTAATATGGTATTTAGCAGTAATTTATTGGCAAGCTAGCTACTAATTGCACTCACAACATTTTGAAAGCATGCTTTAAATTGTTCAATTGGCACCGACTTAACCACTGAATCCATTATCCATTAATTAGCGTCCAGTTTTCGTCTTTATTTGCGCATACTCTACACGGCGTTTGTCATTCAATTTTCAGTTATCATTGTTGTTTATTCGGTTTTAGGAGCTTATCCACTGATGAGTTTCGAATTAAGTTGATTTCCACCCAGTTCCGAGGCAGTTGCTCCTCAGATTGCAATTACACGTGTATTAATTCGATTGAACACACAAAACAAGCCCCCGCCCGCATTTGATTGAATTACGATTTTAATTTGGCGCCCTTTTCAGCATTTATGATTATTTGCATATTTAAATAGTTTTATTTTGCCACAGCTAAACGATATCGAACCTAAACAAACCATCAACGACCACTAGCAAAAGAGCAATAAAACCACTAGATACAAATGCTCCAAATTGAAATTCGAATTTTAAATTAGTTGGCAAATTTGTTGTAATGAGCATTTCAATTATATACGTGCATTAATTAAACATACAATAGAACGAAATTAAATACCAATTACTAATCACGCGCTTTCGTTGCGCCCTTCTCCCCTTTTTTTTCCGTCTCGTTTTGCAGGTAATTCCAATAGTCTAGCTCAGCTGGTGGACAACGAGATACCGCTGGCCCAAATGGACATTCCGGCTTATACCCACCAAACGGCCACCCAGGCGCGTCAGTACCGCCATCGTCATCACAAACAGCGCCAGATATCCAATGGCGGCACTGTTAGCTACGAGAATCAGTTGGCCACCGCCAGTAGCGAGGATGAGCTGGATGATCCTGATGTTGTGGTCGTGGGCAGTCCCGAAGTGGTGGCTGCCGTGGCGGCCATAGCCTCCAATAAGGCAAGGGAAATGCGCAACCGCAGCGGAAGCTATAGCAATCTCTTCGATGCGGATTTCGAGGCGGCACTGGTCAGCTCCTCGTTGGTAGATAACCATGTCAGAGGTGAAGGAGCCAGCAGTTCCGGGAAGCAATCTGCGGGCGCGGCTCTATTAGCGGCTGCCATCAGTGGAAAAACGGAGAACATGTACAGCAATGTGCTGCCAGTGGACAATGATACGGATCCGGCTGATTCCACTCTGCATGTGTACTCCAACATCATCGATGAACGCAAGCAGCAGGAGCAGGCCAACAATGTGCTGTCCTCCACTCTGCTCTGCGACGATCTCGACCTGGACGATCCGGTTAGTGCTTCGTGTCATGTGAAAAGAAAGTCCCTGGGCGACGGAGCCGAGCAGGTGAAGTCGGCAGAGAGATTGAGGATGCTGCACGACAACACGATGATAGACACGGCTTTGGATCTGGACAGCTTGGATGGCTCCAGCCTGGGCAACAACTCACAGTCGTGCCTGGTGAAGTCGGGCAAACCGAATGCCACCTCCGTGACCACGAACGTGGGCATAGTCTAAGCGGTCCTCTTTGTCCTGTACATAAGTGTAGATATTCATGTCAAGGGGGAGAGTATTGTTAAGTTTTCCTTACTTTTAACTGAAGCGATTTTCATTTCCACTTACTATGTGTGGTGGGGGGCGGGGGTGCGGTGATTCGATGGAGAGGGGGAATATTATGAAACGACCTATCAGCAGGCAGATAAAAAATATTACCTTAAAGCGTTACGCATTTGAAACAGAAAGAGAAATATATCTATGCATATATGTAGATGATAATAACTAAAGCATTTACGGATCCATGTATGCATATGTATAATACAAATGTGGTGAACAATGTTAACAATTCGAGGGCATTAACAAAGGACAAATTAAAGGAGCAACCAATACTATGGAGAAACTGTTTATACAATACACGACGCATACATATAAATAAGTTATAGGTAACATATACATAATGATAAACAATATACAATGTACGGTTAGTTATAGTGTATAATTTTTGTATTTAAGTTTTTACAAACAGCAGAAACCGAAAGGGGGTCGTTTCGCAGTTCAGAGTTTAAAAAACATTTGCGGTGTAGCCAGAAACCGAAGAAATAAAGAAAAGAAAGCCAACTAGAAATATCCTGCAATATACGTGAAGTTGAAATTGTCGAGTCGATGAGAAAATGTTAACAGCATAAGAGTTAAAAGCAACAATGTGGTGTATTAAATGTTCATAAATCTACCAATAAGTGTATTTTCAAGGTGTAAAATGTTAAATGACATCAATTAAAACGAGTTCGAGATTTCGACAAGCTCCATTGCATGAGAGGGCAACAAATGTTAAGCGTATGTTATGCGAAACTAACAAACTACAATTATACAAAGAATAAAGATTTATAAATAGAGAATACTAATGTATTGCTTTTTTGGGAGTTGTTTAAAATGTACGGTCTTAGAAGCGCAAAAAAGCTATCAAGGTGTTGGATTGGATAAAAATGATGCAAACTGAGACAACTAGAACTTAGGGTTTTTACAATTTTTTCTTAAGTTTTCGTTACTCAACATTTCAAAAACGATGACAGCCCGCCAAAAGTAATCGATTCATCGGTAACAAGATGGTAAGCTTGTACATGATGGTATATTTGAATGGATCGGCCCTGGTCACACTGACATGGACATCAAAACACAAGAATCGGAATTTGTGGAAATTCATCCAAAAATTAGCTATTTAAGGTAATTTCTGACTGAGATATGAATACCTTAGCTTAAAATCAATTAATTCCAGTGTCCAGGAGCTCATTGCGCATCGTCACACTGAATTCGAACCTACGAGTGGAGGTCTAAAACGAACTAAAAATGAGGGAACTGCAGCGGAAGTTGAGGAGCTTAAACGAGCGCAGGGTTAGAATTTGTTATAAATATTTAACACCAATATATATAATTATGGTAATAACATTTTAGAGTATTTGCGTGCTCAATTGTCAGTGCCTCGGATAGAAAGACTCGGAGGAAGGGCACTTGCCGTTTGGCACGAGGAGCAACAAGTGGCAGAAGTCAAACGCAAAGATGGGAAATTCGAAAATTTCGGATACAGCGAGCAGGGAGTACTCTACTTGGAGTACTACGAAGCGATGTTCCTACTAGAAGTTGTAAGAAATAAAATATAAAATTCAATCGAGATATATAGAACATGTACTTTTCAGGGACGCTTACAACTGGAGTACTGTGGTTTAGTAGTTTCAATTGAGCAAGCTTATGTGCTCCTTCTGGGCAAGTTGGAAAGCGAAAGGTACACCAACTACCTAGTTTACTCGGCTTTATCCCGATCTGGATATATAGTCGTTAAGCATGCGCCTCCTCAGGAAATTCCCCAAGAAGTTACGAGTGCAGATTGTATTTGGGCACTGCTGAAGGAAAAAGTGGAAAATCAGCCAGTACCAGATCATATCAAAACCTCTTCCTTTTACCCTATCGCGGAAAAGCGTATGCAAGATGTGAAGGAACTTATAACATCTCAAAAGGCAGATCCTAATATTGTTGTAGATCCCATTGATTTGAAATTCGGAGAAAAAAAACGTATGGCTGTGGAAAAACCAATCGAGGAACCTCCCAGTAAAAAAGAAAAGTTCTCCACAACGGGTCGAAGTCTCGTGGATCAACTAAAATGCGAATTTTCATATGCCAAATTTGAAGAGTTCTTTGAAAAATTCGATATGGTGCAACTTAAAAGCCAAGATAATACCAAAGACCAATTAGATACTCCCTCTGCCTTGAAAATAATCTTTGATCTACATCTGCACAACAAGGGTTTCAAAAAAAGTGCACCCAAAGCGCCCAACTTTAATGTAGTTATACTTCCAACGCAAGCGTTTCCCACCCACGACCAAATCTCCAAGATGAAACATCAAAATCTTCTCACCGCACCACTGCTCGTCATATCCGTAAGCGAATCCAAACAGATACAGGCCTTTCTGTACTATATTAGTTGATGATTGCCCATACTGCGGATGTGCCACCTCAATAAATTGTACGTGTTAGTATTTTAGAAGCTCGAAAAGTTTATTTTATTTATAATAATTTTTATAATAAAAAGAGCAAGCAAAACTTGTCAAAATATCAAAATTCGTGCCGAAAAAATGTATTTATTTTGATATTCAGGCATTGTTTTTAAACAATTTGTGTTCAGCTATGGTAAGCTGTTAGTTATACCCAAAAGTATAAATCTAATGCAAATATGTTACAGGAGGTTCCTACGGTGTGGATTATGGGTGGTCCGGGCAGCGGCAAAGGAACTCAGGCGCAGAAAATTCAAGAGCAGTATGGCTTCAAGCATATTGACCCCATCGCATTGGTCGAAATGGAGGTAATGAAAATAAACATTTGTTTATTAACTACTTGTGTGTTAACTACCCAATAACAGGTAGAAACAAAAAGTCCGGCTGGCCAAAAATTTCAAAAATCCTTATCAGCGGGAACTGCAATACCCCTACAACAAATTATACCCTTGATTGAAAAACAATTGATGAGCCATCGTGGTGTGCTCAAAGGCTTCGTCATTGACGGGTAAGCCAGGCCAGTATTTAGACACACAAAATACGTAAAGATACATCATATTTTTTTAGATACCCTGCCGATTTGGAGGAGGCTGAAGTATTAGAGAATGGCTTCGGGTCGCCGAACTTAATTAATGCTGGATTTGGATCTGACAACCGGAAGTACACGCAGTTCATCCAGTCGCGCCCCACGCCCAAGTCTATCAATGTACATAGAAAGCTCTAAAGCGGTTTTGGAAAGATATCCGCAGGCCGTTTTGAAAATCGATGCTAGCCAAGAGCCGGACACTATGTTTCAGGAAATCAAGTTAAATATGGATAACATCATTAAGCGTCATCACAAAGTGGAAATAGCTCGTTAAAGAGTTGGATACCTTACTAACTGGCCATACCCAAGCTGAATAAAAATGAGCTCAAATATAGAAAAAGAGAACATAAGTAAGGATCACAGCCCGCGTATTACAATAAATCAAATTTGAATAAGATCATGACAATACGAATTGGTAGTCTGGAGTCTACTGTCTACCACCTACGATATTACACTTAAAAATTCAAATTTTGACCAGTTCGGGTTATACTCGTCAACGTAGCGGCCAAAACGAAAGCACTGTTACTCGGAAAGCTTTGTGCGGAAAGCTCGCGAGTCTGTGCGCAGTGAAACCGTTAGCCGAATCGGATCGAATCGAAACGAATCAGAAATCGGAATCGAAAGCCTTTTCATTCACTCAGTCACTCTCAACTCACGCAGCACAGAGGGTGGGTGGAAAACAGTCGGGCGGAGCAATCGAGAATCTGGGCGAGAATCGACCGACCAAGTGGCGCTAAGGGAAGGCTAGTAAGGCATCCGGCTAACAAACTACCGAATATCTGGTGATTTCTTCAGCCAAAGGCCCGCAGCAGCGACGTGTATATCTAGTATACATCATCATCATCATGGTGAGTGCTTTCAGTGCGCGGGTGCTGTGATTTGTGTTTTCGTTTCTGCTTAATGCCCAATTTATTTTTATTTGTTTGTAACCCCCACACACACCCCAAATGTTTCACTCTGATTTAAAAATCGGCCTTGCACTCCAACGGGGAAAGTGAAGCAGTGGCTTTAAAATGGAGGATTCAGAGCGGTCCAATCGACCTTGAGCCACTTGCATTGCACTTGACCTTGTAGCCCAGCGTTGCAATTAAGAAACTTTGGGGCCACAAGCTTACTCAGCTTTTTTTTTTGAAGCCGAGAATGAGGAATGAGCTGAGAATGAGAATGAGAAGCTCCCGGTCAGCTGTTCCATGTTTACTTTTTTGGTATAAATAGAGCCTCTCCTAATTCCAACGATTACGAATCTGTGAAATTCCCTACCCGAACAAAACAAATTAGCAACTGAAAGAAACAAACAAACAAAAAAAAAAATAAAAACCGAAATTTCACATTCCAAGCTCGAACCAACGAATTCTGACGTCAAAATCCCGATTTGAATAAATTTATGACCAGTTGCTCGGCACACAGGAATTTCTGGCGGGGCTTGATTCATTAGCAAGTCCCCAGCCTCGTCGCCAAAAAGCAGTTTAAATGTGTTTATTGGCGCTACTCGAACTAGACAGTCATGCCGGTTTTTAGTCTTTGTCGCGTCGCATTATTAAATTGTCAAAACAAAGCAAAAAAAAATAAATAAATAAATAAAATAAAAAGAACACCATTTAAAAAATCAAGAGGCGGGTTCCATAAAAATTCCTATAAGTTTGCTGGATAGTTTTTTAGTTCCGTTTGAACGGAAAGCATGTGTGAAGTTCTTGCTGGGAAATTATAGTTATAACTAGCATGGAAAGGTTAGTTCTAAATCACTAAACAATACATTTGAATAAGCAACCTCATAATCAAAAACTGAGTTTAAAAAAAAATCCACGTGAGTTAGTTGATAGCTTGTTCGATTCATTTGAACAGAAAGCACTTCTGACATCGCTGCTATAATTTTCTATAATTACCTTTAAGTATTTGGGAAACTCGACACTTGTTAAATCACCATGTACAGGTTAGTTCTGAATTATTAACCACGGCGCATCCTTTGAAATGACATTGAAAAGTCACTGAACTACACAATCTATATACATGTGAAGAGATATTACGTAAATGAGCTTGAAAATCATAAATTCTCACACGCAACAATTTAAATGCGTAAAAATGTGCCATAGGAAAAGTCGGTGAAAAACAACGACTGCGAGAATGAAAAGCATCGCGTTTATGCTCTGAGGAAAATCGAAAAATCTATAGGTGGCAGCCAGCAAACAACCTGGGCATTATCAAGCTGTCCGAATCCGAATTCATTCATTTTCTATATTCTATTTTCATTTTTTTTTTACCCCATTTTTCGACGGGTGCGACAATGCGGAACAGGCAAAAATCGGCGGGGGCCTTCAGAATACAAAATACTATATCAAAAGCTGATCTCCACACACGCTATATCTATCTATATATCTATATGGTCACGGGCCGCCAACGGGAGCGATGGCATTGTTTACACTAATCTAGATTTTTGTTGATGCGATCAAGCCATTATCAATACCATTTGTGTGAATGGAGCAGAGGTGCCAATTGCCCCAAATTACCACAAATTGAAATGATATGTGTGACGCGGTGGTATTCTGTTCAAGATCAATGTCATATGTACATATAACCTATATAAGTTCCCATTTTCGTAGTAAGAACACTATTTTGTGCTGGCAAAGTGCACAAACTACTAATAAACTACATGTTAACCTATGCCAAATACATTTCGGATGTAGTTCAATAACACTATAAGTCGGAGATATCTAACCATCCTCACCAACTGTCTCGATTGTGTAGTTATTTATGTGTCACCAAAGGGTTATGAAGAAGGAGGCCGAGGAGAAGCTCAAAGCCGAGGAGCTCCGTAGGGCACGTGCCGCCGTAAGTAGTCCATCCGAGTCAATGGGCACTAGTCGCTAGGATTAGTTGATGTATGGCATGTTAACTGTCTGGCCGCCGCTTCACCAAAAAAACAAACGAATTTCGATCCGAGAATATTGAAAAAAAAACCCCACTTTTGAAACCTCTATCCATGCCCCTTAATCCAACTAAGCTTGCGTACGAGTTACCACTAAACCAGCTAATTGTAGATGTTCCTATGCCTCGGTGTTGTTTGCCTGCTAACCCAAATCTTGTCCTTACAGGCTGATATACCCATCATCTGGATCTTGGGTGGACCTGGGTGCGGCAAGGGCACACAGTGCGCCAAAATCGTGGAAAAATACGGATTCACACATCTGAGCAGCGGCGATTTGCTGCGCAATGAGGTAATTTGGGCGGAAATACTGGAATAGTCGGTGCTATCTACACAGTGCTTGCAGATGGCAAGGGTGTATTGCGATTTTGGAAAATGATTATATTTGTATCGGAGCATTCATTGCTATTCATTGTTATTACCCGAAGTATTGCGATGCGAACTTAAACTATTGAGATAATGACACGTTTGTGTATTGAAAGAATCATTTATTGTCTATATGGTTACTTTCGATTCAAATTTGCTTTGAATATCAATTGTTTCATTATTTATAGAACATTACATTCAATAAGTGATTACCCCTTTCTAATATGCCTCAATCTTGTAGGTGGCTTCTGGATCGGACAAGGGTCGTCAGCTGCAGGCTGTGATGGCCAGCGGAGGCCTGGTGTCCAACGACGAGGTGCTGTCCCTGCTGAACGACGCCATCGCGCGGGCCAAGGGAAGCTCGAAGGGATTCCTCATCGATGGGTATCCGCGTCAGAAGAACCAGGGCGTTGAGTTCGAGGCACGCATTGCACCCGCCGATCTGGCGCTGTACTTTGAGTGCTCCGAGGACACGATGGTGCAGCGCATCATGGCACGTGCCGCTGCCTCGTCGGTGAAACGGGACGATGACAACGAGAAGACCATCAGGGCACGCCTCCTGACCTTCAAGCAGAACACCAATGCCATTTTGGAACTTTATGAGCCCAAGACCCTTACGGTTAGTATCGCATATGCATTTTCGATATGCAAAAGTCCCCCAAATAATTAGCAACTCTTTCGTTTTAATCACAGATCAATGCCGAGCGTGACGTGGACGACATCTTTCTGGAAGTCGTCCAGGCCATTGACTGTGTGCTGAAGAAGAAGCAGCAGAACGCCGCCGCCCAGTGCTAGTAGGAATGCTAATCCATTAGGAAGGAAACCGGTAGCAAAGTCTACATTTCTAGTGCACTTTTTAGCGCGAATCACACAATCTCAGAGCTGAGCACAAATGAAAGCGAAACACCAAATAAATTAGTCTAAATCTATGTTATGTTACCCATACTTGATGGCATTATCCTTTAATTCGCGGCAAGCAATAATTGATCTAGTGCTTTAAATTAATTTACACTTACAAATGGAATGTTTAGAATCAACTTTAGTACCCTTCACATCATAAAAAGTTGATAATTAATTGAGCAATGACTGCAATTTGATAGTTTGCATTTTCGCAGTTATTCCATAAAATGCTAATCTCGACTAGGCACGATTTAGGGATTTAATTTAGCTAATTATTCATAAACTAATTGAATGATCCAAGGGCGCGTGTGCTTGAATGGAAAACATTCGAAAGCGATTGCCTTGAATGTTGTGAGTGCCACGTGATTTATTATCGAAAACTACAAGACTACATTTTGTTCACTGAACCAGTTTGCTATCAGCATTTAAATGTGGGAGTCCAGTAGAACGAATTTATCTGAAATACCTTGCCAAATATCTCATTTACATGAGGATTTTCACAGTGAACGAATACTGATTAATTGCTGCTCCATATGGAGTTTTATAGCCACATATAAGACTTGACCATTTACTTTACTTTATTTATGGTTAAATGGCGAAGAAGTCATTTTATAGAGGCACTTTCCAAATTCTGTGCATATATGTATTTATCTTTGCTACACATTAACAAGTTGCACCCGATTAACTGCTCCGGTCATAATAAATTATATGACTTTGCTAGCGAATTTAAATCAGATCAAGTCATTGGATTAATTGATCAACTGGCAGAAATCCGTTGGGGATTTCTTGTTGAGCCCAGTTAAATCAGAAAAGTATTTTGGGCCATAAGATGATATCAATTTGTGATAAATCTGCCATCGAAAGGAATCTTCTGCCAACGAAACGAGTGCGTCACGAACATCAATTTGAACGCAAAATAGAACTGACACAATTCGTACAAATGAAAATCTTGCGGCTACTCTCCAATCTCGAAACTGGTAACTGGTCGTAATAGAATCGTCCATCTATCACGGAACTAAATACCAGACGTCATCGTGTGGATGTGGAGCTACCCATCCAATTGGAGTGGCTTCGAGTTCTTGACGATCGGATCGAGTCGAGTCGAGTGTAAAGTCAACAGCGAAATATTATGTAAAGTAAGTGGTTTTCGGAAGATGCTCCATAAGCAATTATGGGGTTCGTAAATTATGTAAAGATCTCTAGGGCGGAACGGGGGTCCGAAAACCCCAAGCTAACAATGTGGATAGAAAACGAAACAGTTAACCCAGCTCAGAAATTATCACTTTTATCGGCCGAGATCTGAGATCCCTACGAAATGCGGGAATTCCAATTCCACAAAAATCAGCATGACTAAACATACAGAAAAGCCGAATCAGGTTTCAGTTTTTTTTTTGTGATTTTTGTTTTTATTTTTTCATATTGAATTTCTTTAGATTTTGCAACATTTGTTGCTTTCTTTTTGTTTGCGAGTCCGCTATCACTCTTACAACTAAAATAAATATAGATGTTTAAATGGTTAAAGCTATGCACAATGTGCAGATTTCAATGAGAGCTACGATATCACAAGATTGGGGAATTCCTTTAAAAAACATAAAGCTATAAGGTTTCAGTCAGTGGTTGTTGGGATGTTCCATCCGCAAAATGAGGCATCCTAAATGAGATTGTTATCACTGTACTGATGGGGATGGTGATGTTGCTGCTGGGGTCGCAGGTACTGCTGATGTGCTTGGCCGTGGCCACCAATCTTGCTCTCGATCCAGTCCAGATAGTGCGTGACGCGGGTGAATCCTCCGGGTATATTGGTCTCACAACCATCGGCTGGCCCGAAACTGGTTATGCCCACCACTATTTGAGTGTCCTTGAGAACGAGTGGACCGCCGGAGTCACCGGTGCACACTGTCTCATCCTTCAGGCCCTTGGCACAGATCACTCCCGCCGTGACCACATCGTACTCCTGGGCGCACTCCGCATTCGAGATCACCTTCAGCTCGGTGTACTGCATCGAGTCCGAGTTGGTCATCTCCACCATGGCGCCCCAGCCGCTGGCCACCACGCTCATGCCCGCGAACTGGTCATGTCGATATCTGATTGGCAGCGCGGCGGGCTGAATTCGCGTCGTGAATCCCACATCCTGGGGCAGCTTGACCAGGGCAATGTCATTGGCCGCCGTCTCCGGATTGAAACGCTCGTGCACGATGAACTTGTTGGAGCGCAACACCAGTCCGCCCGACTGCTCCGTATCCTCCACGCTCTTGGTGCCCAGATACACATCGTAGTGGGTCACGCTCATGGTGCAGTGTCCAGCTGTGAGGATCCAACGTCTGTCCAGCAGAGTGCCGCCGCACAGAATCCGTTTGCGCCACAGCTGCTTTCCGATGAGCATCACCTGGTAGGGGAACTTCTCGATCCGCCCGTACTTCGATTGTCCCACGGCGTAGCTTTCCGTGGGTGTGGGCTTCCACATCATTAACATGATCACTGCCAGTCCCAGCAGGTGGGCTATGCTCTTGGGGATCATTTTATTGTCTGTACTGCACTTGTCACTGAATCAATCTCGTTTTGCGAATTTGAAATTTTGAGTCTTTTCGGTTTTTTTTTTCTTGTTATAACGTTTTTTGCGTTTCTCTGAGTTCTGCGCGCTTTGAATGTTCGCTTCAATCTAAATCGATTCTGATGGAGCCGTGATATTTTATACCTCGTCGCTCGCGCTCAGCAAAAATCTACATATTTCGCCGGCTATCTCCGCCGCTCCGAACTGGACAGATCGGCAGAGGCTTCTCCAGTAGCCTGTTGTTATGACAGCCAGCTGGTCGTAAAATCTCGTTTATAACGCTGGACGCGGAGTCTCCCCGAGACTCATTTTTGGCGCGCCTAGCCAAAGGCAAAGTTCAAATTTTAAATGGGAAACGGAAGTGGAATTGTGCTAAATTGATAGCGTCTAATTCCGAAATAATATAATATGAATTATTAGGACACCCTGAAGAGATTTCCTCGAATTTCAAATTTTTTTTTGGCAAAGAGAGAAAATCGAGTTAAAAGCCAAGTTGGCAGAGAATAGAACAGGTGACAAATACGAATTTAATTATGTATAAACTATAATCGAATTCTCGTTAGAAGAAAACTCGTTATTTGTTTTCCTTTCGGCTTAGTTGAAAATGTTTTCATTCAACTGAAAAGATGGAATTTTTTTGGGCGTTTATGAAAGTTGCTTTTGCGCATCTCCATCTCCGTCTCCATTGGCATTTTCGTGATCCGTAAACAACGGGGGACTCCGAAATATTTATTTTCTGATTCAGTTCGATTCGTTGGCGCCATAGAGTTCGTCTCTCGAATAAGTTATTCATCTACGCCTCAAAGTCCAAAAAAATGTAGCTAATTCCAAGCGAAACTTTTTGGCCAAATTTCGGGAGAACAACGGTGATGAATCAAGTTTGTTGATTCTATATCATAAACAAAATTAATATGTAGATTACGCTCCGCATCGAAATCACAACAATGCTGACTCAATCTTTGTTATTGTTCTAAGGTTTTCTTAGCATTTTCCTGTTTTCTTCACAATCTGCGCAAAAACTCCCAAAATCTCAATAAAATAAAAAAACAATCGTTTAAAAATGGGAGTTAATTTGCTTGGCGCCAGTGGATTTTGGGCTGTTAATGGAAACAACGGAGATTAGCGATCGCCTTAATTTTATTTACTTGATTAGCAGCCGAATTGTAAAAACAACCAGCGAATGGCTTTGTTTTTGTTTTAGTACGTCAATGAATTTTTAATCTGAAGTATTAAGGTGTATACAGCCAAGTGATTCAGATGCATCTTTGCCCAATTTATAACTCTATAGAGCATTCTAAAGTCGGTGATTTTTTGGATCCTCACGATCGTAATGTTTGCATTACTCTTTGGCAAGTTCAAGTTTATAAATAAGCAAATACTAATAAAATTAATTGGACATGAAGGTGCAAAACACTTGCTACTTGAGGTGTTATATTCCCCGATTTTGATTCGGATCAACCCTTCAAAAGGCCAAGAACAGCGTGTAGGTCATATACGGATAGCTTCCCGTTCTGGGAGGTGTCTTTTATTGATGGACAGGCTAATCTTCCCAATTAGTTTTCAGCACATCGTCAAAGTTTATGGAACAGGTTCGAATAAAACTTTACTTTCTGGCTTTTTGGGGCCACTTTTGAGTTTTTAGTGCCCCTCGTGAATGCATATTTCATTTTTCTTCAAAATGCTTTGAATTTTGGATCGATCTGGTGTCTAATTGGGCGCATGTCGAGTGCATTGACCAACATCTCTGGCTGCCGTATCGAAATGGGCACATCAAATCGGCCGTTGACGTCAGCTAACACCATTTGTTTCGTTTTCTTCAAAAAAAAATAATAATTAATGTATAAAACCCCGCCGCCGAATGAGCTTTTAATATGCAACGGCGTAGAACCAGTAGTCGCCATACCACTTTTCGCCGGGCAGTAAAAGTTCCACTCCCTCCGGCGCGATTCCATTTCCTCCCGAGGGCTAACAATCTTCTCGAGGTAACAGAGGCCCAGAGAGATTTGGGCAAACTAGATCCGGTTGGATCTAATTTAATTCGCGGAGAGGGGGGAGGAGAATCCCCCGCGATATGGCAAACAAAAATAAGCTAGATAGAAAGAAGAAAGAGCCGCTTAGAAGAAATTTATGGCTCTTGGGGATTTCCCAAAATACAACCAAATACTGGGCCACAAAAACAAACTCCCATGACTACACCACAAGCTGTTGTGTAGCAAACAAAATTTGCTAAAATTCATCAAAGGCATTTATCATTAGTCGGGGTGAAAAAAGAAAGAAAGATGATCGTTTGATCGCTTGATCGGTCGATAGCCGTTACTCAAATTGAAAGAAACTTTTTGGCGCCAGTAAGACTTGAAAATTTATCTGTTGGCGGTTCCGAGCACACTGGAATTCCCAGAAAGAAAAAAAAAACACGTGCGAAATGCCAATCCAAATGGTCCAATAAAAACCTAAGAAAGTCGTCAAAAAACAAATCGTCTTGGAATCTCGTTTCGAATTGGCATAATACGTCAAGTTGTCAAATTAAATTTGCATGCCATTAATATGCTGCCAAATGAAGCGCAGCTACAGTCGTTTAAAAAAAAAAACTCGATATGTTTTGGCCAAAGATAAGGAATTGATTAAGCCGGAAAACCGCATTTCAAACGCCCCACAAAAGTTCTGGGCCTTAATGGGAATTGGGGAATTTTCGATGTTATTTTTTTTTTTTCGACTATGTGAATTATGCTGCGACAGTTCGAACAGCTCTGTGGCGCCAAAATAATTAATTTTAAATCGACTGTCTCGACATTAATAAGCCATAGGTATTTGCATATAAATTAGAACGATTCGAACGGCCGAGAACAACAGGCTGAAAAATGTGTATCAACAACACACATTAGAATTTGTATTAGGATGATACGTGACTTCTGTATTAATTTTAATATTTAATAGGGGAAGAGTATTTTATTAAATGGGGAACATTTAATTTAAATAGTCTAACTTTATGTGTAACATCGACTAGGTCAATTTTAATGTAGAATATATTGTATTGTATTTCTTAATCATCAACATGGAATTTTTCATGAAGCCATAGCATCGTAGAATTTATAAGGTAAATAAAAGCTCAGGTAAATTATGTTATGTTTGATTGGTAAACAACGGAAACCTGATGTTGATAGCCATTTAATTTGAAGCTGCCCATTATTGTTTTCCAATCATAAGTGGGCAATCAGCATTTGTTTATAGGCAAACATGGGTACGAGCACGCTCTTCAACTTTAAAGATCTTCCCAAAAATTGACGTCATATTGAAGACTTTTCCATCATCTGATGATTCACTTCAATCCAATTTGTTAAGTCAATACTAAACGTCATGCTGGATTTACAAAATCATATTTTTAGGCGTTTAGTCAACTCAACTAGTATTTCGCCAGTCTTAAAGGTCTCAGACTTTCTTAAAGATCGGCTCTCACTGTGACAATGCAAAAAAAAATATTTAATTAGCTGAATGCCATCGAACTTTATGTCTGATTAAAGCTGAAATTCCGATTTTAGGCCGCATAAGGCTGTCCAGCTTACAATTAATGAGATTAATCGTAAATAAACATTTACGGTAAGCACTCGTACTTCTGACACACACGATAATTTGTGGCAGACACACGGAGAGTGATAATTTTTACGAGGAAATCAATTGCAATCACCGGCGAACGATTTTGCTCAGGTAATTGCAATTACAAGTGGTATTCAATTGTATTTCCTCAAAATCAAACGAATTTCGAATGATTGAAAACAGGTTCTGTCGTAAATTCAAAATTCACGTTACGTTGGCTAACGGTTTAACGTAATTGAATGTAATGCTAATGCTACGTAATACTTTACGCACTTTTAAGTATATTTTTCAAGAAGAATATATTATTTTTGGTATATTGCTATGGAACGGTCACTCTACAGAGCCGGCGTAAACAAAGCTATAAAATTTGGTTAAATTAATAAATTTGCTAGAAATATGAAACAAAAGGATCTGAAACGCGCTTACAATAATGTCCTAGCACAGGCTATATCCGACTCTAATCAGTACCTATTTGCGGGCAATCTCTTTGGCGACATTTTCGTACTCAGGTGAGAATCCCTAATTTGGCGCAATTTTCCAACTAATTGTTTTTCTATTTTGAAGAATAAAAGAACTGGACAAGGGTTCCGAGGAGCCACCTGGCAAACTAAAGATATTCCCGCAGGGCAGCGATGTGGACATCAATTACCTGACCTTCCATCGCGATTTCCTGATAGTGGGTGCAGTGGGTCTTATTTACGGATTGAAATGGAACGAGGAGGAGGAATCCCTGGCCACCAAACGGTCCTGGGAGGTAAAGATACCCATTCAAGTGGATGCCGTCGAAGTGCCGGATGTTAACTCCATGTGGCTGGACTCGGAAAACAGCATCCTGTTTGCTGGTTGTGGCGACGGAGTGATCTACCAAGTGAGCTTGGAGGACGGACGCATTCAGCGCGAGTACCGCGGACACACAGACTACGTTCACAGTGTGGTGGGCAATGCCAAAGGACAGATCTTCTCTGGCGCCGAGGATGGCACTGTGCGAGTGTGGAGCACCAAGCAGCAGCAGCACACTTCAATGCTGGAGCCTTACAAGAACCCAAATCTGTTGCGTCCGGATTGGGGCAAATGGATAGGAGCTGTGGCTGTCAACGAGGATTGGCTGCTTTGCGGTGGTGGACCCAAAGCATCAATTTTCCACCTGCGTTCCCTGGAAAGCACATGTGTCTTTAACTTCCCCGGACGCGTGCATCTATGTGACTTTGTGGACGACTGTGTGTTAATCGGTGGAGAGCACAATCATGTGCAGTCCTACACTCTAAATGGAGTACTGCAAGCCAATATTCCCGTGGAGCACACAGCCTGCTACTCTGCTGTTTGGCAAACATCGCCCATTAAATTTATTTCCATCGCTGGTTTCAGCAACAAGTTGCACATCCTTAAGGATTTCCGCTTCCTGGACAGCAAGATTGATATGTATGGCAATGTAGAGGGCGAGGAAAACGACCTGGAGGAGGAAGACGAACTTATTGAAAAACCTCTGACAGTTGAGGCGGCATAAAGGTTTAATAAATTTGTTCTTTAATTACATTATTATACTGTTTACATTTTGTAAATGCCATTATATGCATTTATTCCTTAGGGAAATCGAGCATATTCCTCGTTCTTACAAGCGTTTCGTGAAATACGCAGCACTTGATATTCTTTGCTGTTCAAATTATTTTGGAAATTACACCCTCCAAATGTCAATGTTCCCTTATCGTTGAGTGCGAAATCCTCCAGCATCCTTATAAACTTTTTTGAAATAACTTCTTCATCCGGACGAATGCCGGTTCGGTATGCAGCTGTATTGAAAATCAAGAAAAAGTCATCTCCGTGGACAGTACCTTTAATAATAGGAAAGCTAGAGTAAGTATTAAGTATTTGAAACGCAAGTATGTACCCACCAAAATTTACGTCGGTGCGATTGGATAGCAATTGACCCACTCCGGAATCGGTAGGATTATCGTAGACAAAGGAATAAACCGGACTTTTGCCATACTTTCGGTGAAGATCTATTGCACTTGGCACGCTATTCTTGAAAAGGACATCAGTGAACATACGCTGCACATCCCAATAACTTTCCACACTGAATCGCCGATCTCCTAGATACTGCTGCCTGAGATCAAAGGAAAGATCATCCATATCCTTAATGGTTTTCTTGGAGTCGCGATAGAAGAGCAAGTATGGTGCCCATTCAAACCATCGATCATTGAGTAGGTCAATCCAACTCTCGCCAGTTATTTTGTTTCTTTCCAACAGCTGGGCAGCGTTGTATCCCCCATCCTCAGTGGTGTACGTCACAGCCCAAGGGACTTGGGCAAACTTTCCGCTCTTAATCACTTCTCTTGGATCCTGGGTAAGAAAGGCGTCTGGTGCATCTGACGGCTCCACAACAGGTCCAAAAGCACTGAAGGGCACGTAGGAAAACACAAGGAAGCTTCGAACAGCAGAGACTATATCGCTAGCCGGCTTAGATTTCAAGCAGTCCTTGAGTTCTGCGGAGACATTTGTGTGTCCACAACCGACTAGCCGACCCAGTTCAAAGGCGCGTCGTCGTCCACCCTGCTGTATGACCCAAGGATCCAGGGCATTGCCGCTCACCGAAATCGCTGCTTTGGCCAACTGTCTGAAATCCTCATGCAGCAGCTGTAAATGAGCCGATGCACCGCCTGCAGAGTGACCAATGAGCACAATATTATCTGGCATTCCACCAAAGTGAGCAATGTTCTTCTTGATCCATTGTAGAGCCAGACGTTGATCCTTTAGACCATAGTTTCCCGGCAAGTCCCTATCACCGGTACTTGCAAAACCCAGTGGTCCAAGACGATAGCTTATTTTCACCACAAGCAAAGTTCCCTCACGCATAATGTAGTCGTGCCCATATATGGATCCACTACCGAACATGAAAGCACCTCCATGCAGGAGGACTACGACAGGATAGCTGCTCCGACTGGGTTTCTTTGGCTTATAGATGCTTACCGTTAAGCAATCCTCATCACCCATCAGCTTATTGTTTTCGTTTCTAAACTGATTCCACTGCAAGCACGCAACTGGAGTCTGCGTGGCATTGAAAACCTCAGTCCAATGATGACTATACGGCTGAGGTGCTTCAAAACGGAGTGCACCAGTTGGAGGCTCGGCATAGGGAATCGATTCGTAGCTGTAGTACAGCCCATTATCTTTGCCACGGATTTTTCCATTTGTAATCTCAACAATCAGAGGATCTGCTTCAGATTCTGCGGCTGCGATCCACAGCAAAGTCAGGCACAACAACCGTGTGAGTATACACATGATCTGGAGCTCCACAAAGTACTAATCAAACTGTGGGTAAACAAACGTTTATTGTTCTTTATAAAGAAACAACAAAAACAAAAATAAAATGCGACAAACGCGTTTTGTATATATGATATTTCATTTCAAACCAGTTGGGAATAAGCAAATAATTAAAAATTACACAGAACGAAAAATATTTGATTTTATTCATGTAACTTATGGAAATTCCACATGCTGCCTATTCTGGCATCCATCAATATAAATAGCTAATAATTGGAATTTCTCACTACCTACATTATCTTTGAAAGCGCATTCGCCATATTTGAGAACGCCATTATCACTAGAAGCAAAATCTGCCAGCATATTGATAAAATTTCTCGAAATTATCTCCTCATCCGGACGCATTTCCACTTCTCTAACCAAATTTTCGAATATCAAAAAGTAGTCGTCACCATGTACAGTTCCTATAAAAGTAATGGTTAATTAAGTCTATTAATAAGTACGATTTCCTTACCAAAATCATAATCGGTTCGGTTGGCCAGGACCTGTGCGATTCCTTTTTCGGCCGGATTGTCATAGACATACGCGTAGGCAGGACTTTTTCCATATTTGCGATGAAGATCCAATGACTCCTGCGTGCTATTCTTGAAGAGAATATCCGTGAACAGCCGCTGCAATTCTGAATAGCTTTCGATGTCAAATTTCTGATTGCCTAAATAGTCCTGCTTAATCTTCCGCGAGTAGTCGTCCATATCCTTCTTGGTCTTGGTGTCCCGGTAGAATAGAAAATATGGTGCCAACTCAAGCCAACGATCGTTCAGATCATCGATAACTATTCCAGATTTCCGTTCCTTTAAAAGCAAGGCGGCATTGTAGCCACCATCCTCTGTGACGTAGGAAACAGCCCAGGGAACCTGTCCGAACTCTCCGCTCTTAATGACCTCCCTGGGATCCTGGGTGAGAAAGGCGTCTGGAGCATCCGATGGCTCCAGCACAGGACTAAATGGAGCAAAGGGCACGTAGGAAAATATGAGGAATTTACGGACGGCGGTGACTAATTCACTGGCTGGCTTGGACTTTAGGCATTTCTTCAGGCTGGCCGAGTCTTCAGCCGATTCACATCCCACGGTGCGTCCCAGTTCAAAGGCTCGTCCTCTTGCGCCATTCTGGACAACCCATGGATCCAGAGCATTTCCGCTAAACGAGAATGCCGCCTTCGCCAGCTGACCGAAATCCTCACGAAGCATCTGCAGATGGACCGAAGCTCCTCCAGCGGAGGCACCAATCAACAGTACGTTCTGTGGTTCTCCACCAAAACTGGCTATATTCTGCTTAATCCATTTGAGAGCCAGCCGTTGATCTTTCAGTCCATAGTTTCCGGGCAGATCCCTATCGCCGGTGCTCGCGAAACCCAATGGCCCCAGGCGATAGCTAATCTTCACCAGTATGAATTTACCCTCACGCATCACGTTCTCGTGTCCATTTTGCCATGCCGCACCGAACATAAAGGCGCCTCCATGAATGTGGGCCACCACCGGAAAGCTACTCCTCTTGCTATTCTTCGGCTTGTAGATGCTGACGGTCAGGCAATCCTCCTCTCCCACCAATTTGTTGGGCCCAGGCGTAAACTGATCCCACTGCAGGCACGCCACCGGCGTTTTGGTGGCATCGAAGATATCCGACCACTTTTGTTTGTACGGCTCTGGAGCCTCGAATCGTAGATCGCCAGTGGGCGGTTCGGCGTAGGGAATCGATTCGTAGCTGTAGTAGCTTCCATTATCGCGACCACGTAGCTTGCCCTGGGGCAGCTGCACCAACAGAGGGTCATCCGGATCACTCGCGTTCGAACCGAGCCAAAGGCAGCTCAGCACAATGATAAGTCCCACGTAGTTCATGTTGCTCCTCACTCCGGCGAATTCAGACCGCAACTATCTTGAGATGCGGCAATTGCGGCCCCTTTTATTCCATCGATCGGCTTATCGCCACCCGGCCACCTGAACACCAGTCTCAATTGAGATCTGGGCACGCCATGAGATTAGTTTTCTAATGCCCGGCTTGGAAATGGGAGTAACTCTAGTGCACATCCATTTGATAGGCGTGCACGAATTAAAACGATAGGCGTATACAAATTAGGTTTGTTACTCTACGCTTAAAATATTTGACTGGGCTTAATATAGATTTTCGACATGCATCCCAAGCAGTTGTCAATCCCACTTCAGGTTAGACTTTTATTGCACAATCGCTACGAGTCAACTTGATTAATTACTTTATATGCATGAAATGTTTTGTTTGATTGTTTATACAGATGAATTTGATACTGCACTTTAAAACGAAACCATTTAATAATTGAGTAGGCTTTTTGATTATAGATAAACACGTTAATTAGTAAGATTTAAGGTTTGCAATAAATATGTACTTATTCCGCTTTTTGAACATGTGTCCTAAGTTTAACGTGTATCGAAATAAAATGGTGGAAGATATGCACTTGCGGGTGCACGATTTTGAATCCGGCTGCATTTCGTCGGAGTTGGGGGGGCGGTGGTCTTGCCTGTACAGCTACACCGTTGCCGCTACAAACATTATTAAAAAAGATCAAGAATTAAGCGTGCTCGCGACAAAATAGAATTAAATATATAAATTCAGGAAAGGATAGTTCTAGAGAAAAAGGGGAGATTTATTGCTAGTAAAAGACTGTGTAATTTCGTTCGCGAAATGCCCTACTTTACCTATGATCACTTCCCTTTAGAGCATGAACGTTGAAACATCAGCTCAGGACAGTATTTCAATTTTTAGATATTCATTTCCTGTTCTGTTTTCGTAGTTAATAATTAATAACAAGGTTTATAAGAACAACTAATAAGTACATAGTGAATTGAACATATTTTTTTTAGTGTAAGTATAATTTTGTGTAAGTTTTAGGAACGGGCAAATCATTAAAATTCGGTCTAAGTAAATATATATATATTGCATTGTAAACAAGCTTTCCAAGCATGTCGTCGAAGTGCTTCGAGCTGCCGCTAGGTGGAGCATTGGAGGTGTATAAGTGAACTCCTAATTGATCAAGGAACACCCCTGAGTTTTCCACGCGAGGAAGGTATGGTTTAATCAGAAGCACTATTAGAATATTATTCGACTTAGTACTTCAAAAAGTTCCCTGCCAAAAAGTATGCAGTCCTTTTAGAAAACTCATTTTTTTGAATTCGTTAAAAAAATCAAGAAAACTGTTTTGTTTTTCACGTTATTTGGGGATATTTATGGTGATATATATGGCGCATACACATTATATTATATTACAGGTATAAATGTTGTCTTATATATAAAGTAAAAGCATTTAGAAAGCTAAAAATTACTTGAGTATAAGTACGCTTAGAATTCCAAGACTCCGGGTAAGTATTTGTCGATCAAGGTCTGGTAGTATGGCCACAAGACTTCAATATCCGGAACCACCTCGCTCTTGGTGTACAAATCATAGCGACTGCAAGAAGGATTGCTTATGTAACTGGGTATATATGTATGGGTGTTTAAAATAAACTCACTTGAAGATCAGCACCCACTTCTTGGTCTCCGCATCCTGGGGAGCCTCAAGGTGCTTGTAGTCGCCGCCATTGTGCCAGGGATAAAACGAATGGAACCGAATGATGTTGCACGCCACATGGGGCAGCTTGGTCTTGTTGTGCTTCAGCACGGAATACATGTACTCATCGTGGCCCCAGGACATCAGCAGGTTGTCCACTCCGCAGTTGGGCTGATAGATGCCCAGTTCGGTGTTGTAGGCGGGATTATCCCCATCGGGATTACCCTCGAAGCTCTCGTCCCGGTACACAATGCTATCGCCCCAACGACAGCCCACGGCGAAGGTGTCCCCCACCACCGCCCACTGCGGCTCGCCGTAGAAGGCCATGATCTTGCCCAGATCGTGGATGAGCGCCGTGAGATGCAGCCAGTCGTGCTCTGGAAACTCGGCACGTGCCCGCTCTGCAGCCTGGAAGGCGTGGATGATGTTGGGCAGATCCAGGTCGGGATCCGATTCGTCCACCAGATCGTTCAGCTTCTCCAAAGCTTCGCGCACAGTCATCTTAATCGTGTTGAACTTCAGCCAGTGCTCACGACGACCTAATAAGATTGATTTTTTAAAAAAATGGATTTCCAATTAAAAATAACATTTCATTGTTTGGAACCAATTTAGAGCCTTGACTAATCTGATCATTTATAAAATATATTTATTTTTTTTTTTTCACACTTATTCACTAATTAAAAAAGTCATTCAACGAATTTTATAGTATCAATCCTTCTTGAAACGATCTTTACAATAGACTAAATAGTTTACACTGTTTCTAACTCACCCTTTACGAAATCCACAGTCTGGTTAAGATGCATCTGACGATAAGTCTGGCGCACTCGTTCCTTTAGAGGATCGGTGGTGTCCACACTGTAGTCCCGGAACTTGGAGGGATTCTTGTCCGCGAATGTGGGCTCTGGGCGCATCAGCTCCGAAGGATCCAAGAGGTGGACATGGTTCTATAGATTAAATTCTCAAACGAATAAGCCACTGCAAAACACTTATCGATCCCGAATATCGTTACCTCTGCAAGGATTCTCATTTTGAAGATTTAATTGGAACTTGAAAAATATTTTCGGGTAGTAACCGCGCACTTGAGCGAAGCAAACACTTATGAATCGCTGGACGCAGAGATCGCCGACTTTTATAGTCCGCCGACCATCGGAAATTCACAATCGCATTCCATATGGTACACTCTCTTCTATTCTAAGTGAACTCGAAAATGATTTATAGTATGTTTCATATTTTTCAAAACACGAGAATCGCTTGCCCCGCTTCCCGTGCGGCCTCTCCCAATCCACTATCAATATTACGTCGGAAACCGGGCTCAAATGATCTAACTACCATATAACACTTGGATTTTATTACCCCTTATCTGGAGCCTGGGACGCCTACACGACGGCGAACCAACTTATCTGGAGCTGCATTACATTTCTTGCTCCATCAATTCATGAAACTGGAAGCTGCACTTGACTGATAACATCGAAAGGGTGGCTATGAAAAAGTACCACAATGAATCTGCTCCACATCCTACATCTGGATCAAGTACAAGGCCACGGCATTGAGTTATGAGTCTGATTGTAAAGGTCGTTGCACGAGGACCCATGAAATGCAGTGTGGGAAATGATGAGAATATTAGCGGGGAATAACTAAAAAATCATAATAATTAATATTAAACAAGGTTTCTATCCACTTAAATGAAAGTGAGACGCTAGAATTTGATTTAAGGGATCCATTAGGCTAATTAGTTAGATAAGTTGACTCATATCAGTATTTTGATTGAAGGGTAAAGTTAAAATACTATTATATATTCTCAGGAAAATTTGTAGTCAAGGGAATAGAATTCGTATTAACTATACGAAATTATTTCGATAGATGTATATTATATGTTTTCCTTGCCCCTTTTTGGTACAGCTGTTTTACGCATTTGAATGTGACATTTGCGAATGCCTGAAGTTCGAGCAATCTCGTTTGCCACTCTGGATCAAAAGTCGCGGTGCTTAAGACCCACAAAAAAATTCCTACCATAGAATGTGGTCTCTAACCTTGAACAACCGTCAGGAAGGCGGACTAATCCATAGCCAAAAGCCAACGCTCCACATCCAGCGATCATTCGAACGTCTAAAAGTAGCAACAAGTCCCCGCAATCTGGGTACACAGTCATCAAGCTGAAGCTTAATGTGCCATCAAGGGGGGGATTGCCTAAAGAAAAGTTATCTGTCGTCTACATGACGTCGATGCGATCCCATCCCATCCGATCTGATCCGATCCGGGCTCACACACGCCTCAAGTGCGAACTACAAGCTGAGATTTCACACTGCCCACGAAGGGGCGGACTGATCACGACTAAACTTAGACGGGAATGGGGATGGGGATGGAGGATGGGGATGGGGATGGGGATAGGTATGGTGTTCCATATTGATCTGGGCCGGAGGGGCTTGTTTCAAGTTTCCCGAGGCGCAGTATCGCCGTTCGTCACCATCAAAGGTCAGTTTGTAACGATCGCTGTCAATAAACCTTATCACCTATTAGGGGAGCGTTTCATTTCGCCCAGAAATATGTATGTTGTACATCGGGGAAGCTGGGCGGCAATGGAAAAGTTGCATAATATTTTTATTTTACGCCAATGCTGGTGTCATCAATTGAGTAAAAACGTGCCGGCGAATGCAGTCACGGGCGGAGAGAGTTGAAAGTCAATAAATATTATTTATTGTATGGCTATTTTTGCATCGCATCTAGATAGAACTGCATTGTAGCCAAGTTCTTATACCCATTACACGTAGAGTGAAAGAGTATGCTAGATTCGTTGGATTGTTTGTAACAATTTAATAAAAGCATTTCTGACTCTATAATATAGTAAATATATACTCTTGATCAGGATCCATCTATTATTTTTCATCGTTATGCTACGCTCTCCCACTAACTAGGTATCTGATAGTCGAGGAACTCGGCTATTGTACTCTCTCTTGTTTTTAATTGAAACCTAATTTCACTTATATCAGGCAGATCGATCACATTCAATAACAACCATGATAAGCTCATTAAAAACCCACAAATTATTCTATAATTAGGCAGGGATCATACGTAAAGTTCGCAGGTTCAAAAGGACAAGGCTATTGGGCATCAAATGGACCCGAATGACAAACAATCCGTTTTAAAGAGTATAGAGCCCGCTGCCTACAAGATCCAGACTTTTTCCACTATCTAATGTTCTATAATGTCATTTACTTTAGGAAGGCTCCACAGTATTACTACGGCCTCCAGTAATTTTGAATAAATCATTTCTACTTTCGCCAGAGGAACTCTTCGACTTGAATACAAAAGTTGATATTTCGCTGATAGATTTCTGCACATGCTTGCAATAATTCATTAGTCTTTGGCTGACAGGCGGGGTCAATAGGTCATCAGCCGGCACAAGACTCTCGCAGACTGATATGATTATTATGAATAATGCGACAATTAAATCAAATACACAAGTAATCAAAACAAACTTGCTGTGTAAAGAAGTCCGTGGAAGCAGGACTTTGTCTAGAAATATTTGGTAAATTTTTTAAGGGTGAAATATATTTCTAAGCCTGGCCAAAAAGTATACTTCAATTATTTCCCGATTTAAACATATTAAATAACCATTTTATTTGCTTGTATAAATACAAAGTATATGAATAAGTCACACAATAACTTGTGAATTCTTCATCGCCCATTACCAAAAGAGCTCACTCATTTTAAAACAGCGCTTTAATGAGATATTGAATATTCCACAAGGCAAGCAGAAATGATTTAAACAATAAAATTTATTACGGTTTTATGTTTACAAAATTTAAATCTAAGGTACACGAATAAAAAGCTCTGCTTGTGCCAAGCATTTAAAATCACAATGTGCAATAGCGTGGACAACCAGGGGGTTCCCTCCCCTCGCACTGTCGGGCCTCTTTGGACGGATGGGGGAATACGGGGATACGGATACGGATACTGGTACGGGAGCGGAAACGGGAACGGGTACGGATACGGATACGGGGTACGATTCGGTTGACAGTCGCTGTGCGAGGTGCTGCATAATTGATGAATAAGGGTTCCGTGCCAGCCGAAGCTCCGCCCATTTGGGGTTTAATAATTTCGCCCACCGTCCGCCTGTTTGTTTGCCCATATATATATTTATATATATATCTATATATATGTGTGTATGTGTGTGTGGATATGAATGGATGTCCTGACGGCAGTTGAGTCCTTGCCGAAGGAAATTACCGGTACTCGTGTTTGAACAACAAACAGCGACGACGAACAAGAGCGGAAAATGTAAATTACAGCGCTTAATTGGACGCCTAAGCGCCAGCTAGGCAATTAACGATTTAACCTTCGATTTACCACCGCACAACTCTAATTAAAAAGCCCGGAAAATGAAGGTCCTTGACAATGCAGCGAGGACAACGAGGGGCAACAGCACTGCTGCGGCTTGTGCCCTCCACTTGCCAGCGGCATTTTCCGCATTGACTAGTGGAATCGAGCCCATGTTGTGAATCGGAATTTCTATGTAGTTCTTGTACAAGATGCGATCGTTCAGCGGCTGGATGGGTCGGAAATTGTTCTTCAGATGATCATCATTGGCGGTCAGCAGACGGAAGGCATTCAACTGAGAGTTAAGATTATATAGTATATATCATCAACTTGAGGTTCATCAAAATATTTATTTACCTGCTTCTCCGTAATGTCAATGGGCGTTGTGAAGTCAATCCAGGTGACCTCCTCACTGCACGGTGGTGTGGTCAGAGAACCAGTGTAGCTAAAGTAGCTTTCCACGGACCTCGAGATGTACTCGCCCAGTGGCAGTGGATTGGTCATGTTAACGCTCTTGCCTTTGCGGTCAATCTGGGAGAGCAAGTTGGTGAAGCCCTCGTAGCCACCAGTTGATTTGTCGCCCACCTAATGGAATAGATTCCTATATTAGTATCTAGTTTCTTAAGCTCCCAAGTCAGCACTCACCTGAAAGAAGAAGGCCATCACGGCAATGCCATGATCCTTGTCCAGGGCGCTGGCAAAGTCCGGATACTCTAGATTCCGCAATACCACGTGCAACTCGGCGGGATAGGCACGATTGTTGATCAAATCCTCACTGCCAATCGTATCGTTCTCGCCCCAGTGAAAGTGGAACTGCTCGAACTGGTAGCCCAGCGAAGATTTCTCCGCCAAAGGACCACCACGCACACTTGGGATCTCGTCCTCGTTATAGCTCATCTTCACCAGCACTGTATGGCCATTGTTGGTTATTTGAAGATTGTCGGGCACCACTTTGAAATTGAAGAACTCCAGCCTGGGAAACTTCTTCTCCACGGCGCTGACCTGGTCGATGTTTATGGGACTCTGATGCTTTCCACTGCAGCGGGCATAATCCTCGCTCCAGTGCTCGGGTCCATGTCTGCCCTCGTAGCCAAAATCTTGGGCCAAGACCAAAGAAGCTGAAAAATTATACAATTTACTGATTTAAATGGCAAATTCATCTTCTCGTAACTGCGTCAAAATATAGATGTTAAGTTCTTCAATGGGGGCAAACAAACAGAGACAGTTAATCGAGCCAGCCAGGTGCTAATTAAATGATAATGTCGGTGACATTTCGTGACATCGAGTGGGTGTGTAATCAGTGATACCTGTTTAAGCAATCTATCAGCTATTTTTGGTCACAGAGAAAGCTATAAATATGCGATTTGTGTGTCCTATACATTTTGCCAACTTTTTATTCGTTGACAAGCAGTTCAGACAGTTCTAAAATCTAGACAGCCCTAATTAGCCATTCAATTAGCATTAATCGGTTAACAATTAAGCGTGTAAAGTTTATTTCAGTTTGCATAGAGAAGGGCGCAGCAGTCAATTGTAAATACAATCTTTAATTTGCTACATTTTTCATACAATAGCCCAACTATTACTGGCCAATTTGTGGGCCACCGAAAATGATAGTAAATTTAGCAGAACGAACACCTATCCCAAATTATCTCTAATTAACAAGTTGCCTAATTTTTGCCAAATTTAAGTTAATCACGATACAAATTCTATTAGCAGCGCGTTTAGTATAGCATTCCCAACTAAGCTCACACCGTTGTTAAGCAAAGTGAATCTTAATAGGATAATTAAAAAAAAATAAAACAAAAAACATCGAAAAAATTCCCTTTTATTAGACATTGTGATTGCCTAACGCCACCGGGTATCATGTGGTCTGGTCACGTCACTTTCTGGTCTGATCATCGTGGACATAATGGTGACGAACGGTCAAGACACCCGAATGGCAGGTGGAAGGTTGAAGATCAATCACGTGACCAGCTTGTAGTAAGCTATAAATAAATATAGAATTCCCATTGCAGAACTACTCTGGATCTTGATCTATATCTATATAGTACCATCATAAAAGCTTCATACTGTGATTTAATAAACTTTTTTTTACTGATTTATAACCAAGATAATCGAGTTGCTTTGTAATGATGTTGGGCTGATGATTTATTTAAACTTTTGTATCACTAGTATAGTTTGTAGGTAGTAGTAGTATAACCTGGTATAACTAGTATAACCATCAAAAAATAGTTGTAAATTTTTAAAACGAAACTATACTTATTTAGGCACTATTGAATGTTTAATCCTTATTTTTTTTCTTCTCTTATTTTATATTAATATGTTACTACATATCTTAACATAAAAGTTGCCTTCTGGTTTTCTCTGAAGGTAAAGTGGACGAAATGAAACCAAAACCCTGCACTTAAAACGGCGCTTGATCAAATAAGAGCGTTTTAATTTCCTTGTAGTGCAACAAAGTCCTGGACAATTGTTTAAATATTTGCTGCACTTAGCTGAGTAAACACTTTGCCGCAAGAGATGATAGCACACAAAGAGCCTAATTGCAATCCCCGTATCTTGATTAACGCACTTTTGTCAAAAGTTTCACATTATCGGGTTACACCTTTGTATGTGCATATGTATGTATGTTTGTAAATAAAACTATATAGCACATAGTTTAGCTCACCACAAATCAAGATCGGAGCAATGACAATTGCGAACGGGTTGTTGTGACACCTCCTCATGGTTTCACTTTGCCGCGGACTCACTTTTCACGCGGAACACACTTGCCCTTATCGGGAATTACTGGGCACTGTCACCAGTCGCGACTAATTTACGAACTGTATAACTATTTGCGGCACTGGGACACACAAATCTAGTGGCTTTCGAACGGTTTTTAGCTTTTCCGGCCAAATGACAGCGGAGTCACTGTCTTACTATCCGTGCTCACCCGCCGAACGCGGTCACACAACTGCGGTTAGGGAATCGGCGACACCGCAACTTATATAGCCTCGTCGAGGGTTTGTGGTGCTTCTGTGTTATTTTCCGTTTTTTTTTCCATTTTTTTTTTTTAATATGTATATTTTCGTAGCTGCCAATCGACTTGGAGCCCGGTGGTCGTCGGAACTTTCCTATCCACTCGAGAGCTGGAGAAGCGACCTATTTGGGCGCCAAGCCAAGCCGAGGGAAACCAAGCCACCAAAACGCCAGCCACATTCCGGTGTCGATGGGAATTTAAAAGGTTAACCATCCGGATGACTTTAGGTTGCCCTAACCTTGCCATTGAATCGCGGCATTTGGGTTACTTTGACTTACTTGTGAAAATATTCCACTCAACTGGATTCTACGATGGGTGGTACTGTTTTGAGTAAAATCCCAATGGAGAAATGCCCCATGTCTTACAATAACAAACTGTTTATGGGCTACACTGTTTAATTAACAGTACGGCAATTAATAGTGCCCCTTAAGTGCTTCACTTTACCTATAAAGTTTTTTTTAGCGCTATAAAATAATTGAAGCGCTATTGCTGGTATTAAAGAAATTATGGGGTACTAAACTATTAAACTGTTTAATAAAATAATTTATTCGTATAGCTTAGAGTAAGGTATAATCATATTTGATGGGGATTTGTAAGTTTCTGTACCTAGCAAGTCACCCTTGGGTGTACTACTACACTATCGCCGTAAGCTTTTGAAGTTTCCGTTAGTTTAGTTCAACCTTATGTCATAGTGTCTCTTTGATAGCTTCTATATGCCGGGCAATCTAAGGTATCACAGGGTATGCCCGATTCGAGGGCCAAAAAAGAAACCGGCGATTAATTTATAGCCGAATGACTAATGGTGTGCGTGCCGGACTTAAACGTCGATGAGTAACTGCCGAATTAGATGACTGCGATAAAGATGGTAATCCATGGCGGGGAAGACCGAAAGACGCGACTGGATTTCGATTATTCGAGTCGAGTCGAAAACACTCGAAAAGGGGAAAGGAGAGTTATTTCTTGACTTGAGGGGGTTACAAAACCCGAAAACCTCGGGCTCCAATTGATCGACAGTTCAGAGTATTGTTCAAACATACATACATACTTATGTACGAATGTACGGTAAAATTGTGGGAGCTTATCTCCATATCTGTGCGATACTCAGGCTGATTGCTTTGCTGTTTATCTTTGCATCACATGTCGCAAATGCAGCGTGCACATTAAATGGCATTACTATTGCATGCTAATCGCATTGTGCAGCCTGTTTTTTTTCCACTTGCCACAATGTAACCATGTAACCATGTATCTCAAAATCGATAGCCATTGGCTTTTCCATCGAATCCCTCAAACGAATCAATAGTTGTCACCACTGCCTTTAAAACTGGCAAACAGATTAACGCAACGCCATTACATTAATTTGGGGTCGGAAAACAAACGGAGTGGGATATTTCCGGTTTTCGAACTGATGATAGGTTGTCTAAATGCGCACAGATCTCGGCTAAATCAGTGGGCAAACCAGCCTAGTCAATCAGATTTAACAGTCATAGTTGATCTGAACAAAGGAATGCTTTACGTCTTCGATGTTAACAATATTCATATATTATTTGCGTCATTTCATTTAACTTGTCACTAGTGAAAACTTCAAAGGGAACTTTGTTTACACAATTAGTTGTGTTATGGCAAAATAATAGGGATTTAATTGCAGGCAAAAAAGTGTAATACAATCAAGAATTGCAAGTTAATTAATGCATTGCAATGCCAAGCGAATAGATCAATAAAAAATAAAACAATTAATTAACAAGTAGCAAGCAGATAATCCAACTGAATATTAATACGCACAGAGTATGCTTGCTGTTATTTTCTACACTTTTTTTTGGTAACTTTTTTAGGCCAGTTATGAACTGACTCATCCCGCAAAGTTCGGCTTTGGCAATGGAAATTTTTCACCTGAACTTGGGCTGTTAAGCACTTTGCATTGTCGTTCATCTGGGCCAAACGAGGGTTAAAAAAATCAGGTAAGGCGTGTATTAAAACGACCTCCGTGATATATGTACATAAATGTATGTTTGTACATAAATGTCTGTTTCCACAAGCAGCTAAAATCAGTCTAAAATCTGGAAAAACTTGCGCATAGAACACTTACACTTATGCATGTCCCATGTTTATAATAGACTCTTTTGTATTCCCATTTTTTGTACAAGTCCCTAATTACTCTGCTTGGTTATTTTTTTTTTTATTATTATTTTTTTTTTTTTGGTTGGGGCAAAGCGGAATCAGCAGACAGAGACAGCATCTGAAATGGAGAAAGAGTAAGTGCTTTTTTCTTAGCTTTGAATTGCAGGCTATGAAAAATATATAGGTTTGTACGTATATTTTTTATTTGTGAGTACTAACAGCCGACGGCGAATGCGTAAATGTCGTTTAATTTAGTGCCACAAAGCAAAACTTTTAATATCTAAACCGGAAAGTCAGACGGCAAAAGTTCGGTGGTCTGCACATGCTCTTTGTATGAGGAAATGTCTGCGACTAAAGGCGTTTTTGTTTAACTCCCTTTGGACGAATGTCACAAATGGTATCTTATTTTTTAAGGGGTCATAGTCGTAAAAGAAGAATATCCTGTGTGTATGAATTTTTAAAAAGAACTTATGGCTTCGATTCTTGCAGCTAAAAAATGGCTGTCCTTGCCACGAAACATTTCAACATAAGAATCATAATGTTGTTTTCATTTGGTATTTTTACTTTAAAGCAACCATTTTAACAGTTTTTGCTATAAATATTTTAGTGTATAAAAGCCAACATTTTGATGGATCCTTTGCTTAAGTTTCCTAAATACTTTTAAGCTTCCAAGAGTATTGAAATACCTGACTTCCAGAATTTAGATCCCCATTTTGGCCAAGTTAAGGCCGCAAAAAAGCACATAAAAGGTGCAGGTACACAAATTACCAATCGGCAGAATTATAAAGCTAAACCCGGAGCATTATCCGTAATTGTGGCCATGTCCGTCGTAGGTCAATCTACGCTAAAAACACAACCTTTTTGTTGGACGGGTCAAAAAGCTGGCTGCAAACAGCAGTCAAGCCATCAGTAGCCCCACATCAATAATCATTAGACTTGGACTCGTTGGCATTTGCCAAGGGATGGGTTGAAGGGGAAGGGGGCTGCCAATGGAGCGGAGTTGGGTGGGGGGAAATCGTATTTATTTTTAATTAAAGTGCAACTGCCGACCGACTGCGGCTGGCTTTGCTCAATTTACAGGGTTTGCTCTCAAATAGTTCATGACGATGCCAGACCAGAAAACCAGAAAAATGGCACCAGTTTGTCATCGCCGCTCGAACTCGACAATTTTGTACCGCAGTCAAGCGCAAAAATTCCTCGAAAAACCATAGACCAAGGTGTTTATGAGTATATTAATACTGTGTAATTATTATTTGTGATTTATGTGTGGGAAAACGGTAATAGCTACAATGGAATAGAACATGAAAGTAATGGTATCTGTTATTCTGTATTAAAATAACATAGATCATAATTTCCTAAAGGATGTTAATCTTAATTTAATAGGTATTCTAAAACTAAGAGTAAAATTAGTTGGTATTTCCTTTTGAATAAACTTGTTCTATGACAACTCATATATTATAAATATAAATAATAATAAAGAGCTAATAATCATTTTTAATCAAAATTTCTGACAAGCTAAGCTTGTAATGATGGTACTTCTAACTGCTACCCATTATGTTACCATGGCCAGGCCTAAATTCCTGTTCCTGTTCCACCGCATCATCATCATACTGCCATTCGGTCATATTAAAATAATATCGCCTATCTGTAGGGCTGCGGTTCTTTTGGACACGCACACGTGATGCTCAGCAGACCAAGTGGACTTATCAATGAACACCCGCCACACCCACTCGCTGGCCCAAGCACCTGACCCACCCAAGTCCAGTGGCCAGCACCACCCGAACTCGCAGAAGCCAATGAATGGCCGGCAGACCAAGGAACACCCACTAGCATCTCGGGAGATTCTTCGTCTGCCGAGTTCAAGAACAACACACTAGTGGCCGTAATGAAATGTGAATAGCCTTGGAAAGCCAACTTATGATGGGTCCCGAATAGCCAACCGCATAGTACACGGCTAAGAGAGAGGCCGAAAAAGTACCTGCTCTTTGCTCGCTGTTTGGCTTTCTCATTCGCAGCCTCGGCTCGGAAAAAGGACGCCGACAAGCAACAATTTTCATTGATAAAAACACCAGCTGCTGTGTCCTGAAACTCAGTCGTACGCGAGTCCTCAGTCAGTCAGTTTCGAGCTCTGGGATGCAACGGATGCGGATGCCTTAAATCCCCGAGCTCTTTGGCGGTCTTATTAGAAATTGCGTATACGCCGCGTGTTACCAAGTAATTGCTTGACCAAAGCCACTAGCTCGTCAAAGGAAGGGCTTAAAACGCTACTTGCATTTTTACGTACTATACATATATACATTTTACGGGTAATCGGCGGAAATTGAGTTAAACTTTTGTGTCCGGTTGGCGCCAGTTGGCAATTGGTGCTGGCCAACTTTCGGACCCAAACGATGACAAACTGAAAAGTAAACTTTGTAAAGACTCAGCTCCTTACAAAAAATTCAAGTGTTTCGGGAAAAAATAAAAATTTTTGATTTGAAAAGGACACAGTTTGGTGAAAAAAAAATAGTTGCAATGCACAATGGAAAATCAGCAAAGTGACCTCCAAGTTTACGAAAACAGAAAATAACTCAATAACCAGCAGTTCAGGTGAGCAGAGCCACTGCTTTTAAATATTTTTTACAATATTTCCGTAAACGGTTTGTGCCCCTGACAAATTTCTATTTGACTTGGAATATGATGAATTTTATTTACTTTTATTTACTTTATTTACTGGGCAACAAAAGGATTGTTTATTCTTGTCCCAACTTTTCTCATCAATCAGCCAACTCAACGACTATGTTTTGTTTATTTCGATTTAAAAACTAAATAAACTAAAATAAACTTTTAATACATCTGTTCACGATTTACAACATTTTTATCTATCTAAAGCAAAGCAAACACTAAATTTTAATCAGTGAAACGAACTGTAAACTGTCAGTTTTAATATCAAAAGCATTTATATTGCTCTTAAAATGATTAAAATGCTATGAAATTCCATTGAAAGAGATTTCAACAAAATTACCATTCTCATGTTCTTAGGCATTAAGGTTTATCCCTTTATTAAAGCTTATTCCCTGTCACCTAATATATACCAATTAAATAAAACTTATGCCTTGGTAATTGCTTGTAAGCGATAAGCGGAGATTTGTCTGCATAATTATGTGTTAATTTGATTGAGGTTTGCTGAAGAGGGCCTTATTTTTATAAGCCAAAGAACAAATTCAAACAAAACACTTGAGGGCGGCCTTAGCTGGCAATAAGCGGCTTTTGCCTAATGGAAAATAAGTGGAATGCCTAGGAGTTAGTGGCCAAGTGGACTGATTCGTTTTTTGGCTCCTTTGGGCCCCCATCTCCTTAACTCTTTGTTCGGCTCGTCACACCTGAGTGGCGACACAGGCACTTTCCCAAACAAATGGAAACCGGCATCTAGCATTTGCTTGCCCGAAACGTAAGTCCCATGAAGTGGCCTTCTCCAGTGGACAGCCAGTCAGCCGCATTTCTTGGGGGCTCGCTCCTCGAGCGCTTGGCCTCCGAGATGGCCTCTTTGGATGTCTTGGAGATATGCAGCTCATCCTAGCCATTCCATTTCATTTCCCCGGCCAACATAACCGTATGAAACGATGAGTGCTCTTCATAGTTTTTGCCTACATTCCGGCCACTGCACCGACTGATGGTTGATGGAGAACCATTCTCCGGTTAGTGCTCATCTTGGTGTTCGTCTTCGTCCTGGTCACAATGGGAATTCGCAGCTTTATTCAGGCCAGATTGTATACTTGACATGCTCTAATGCGGCGCAGATCTCAGTTTCTGCAACGTGCTCTCCCTATCTCAGTTCCATGAATTAGCATTCATCGCCGCTGCACTCAGCAAAAAAAGTACCACGACTCGAAGAATAAGCATTCAATTATTATATTTAAGTATTATAACACATTGATAGATCACAGCATGTCATATATTTTTGAACACAATTCAGCATTACACTTTAATAAAGTCGAATTTGAGTTTATCCAACTGAGGCGTTGGATGATATCATAAATTCAATTTCGAGAATGACAGGTCATTAAAATGTTGTCACCTACACTGTCAAATATTTAAGTCAAAATATTAAGTTATAAAATATCAAAGAGCTTTGATAGCTTTATAGTATGATTTACGTTAAAAAGGATATAAGGGAACGACTACAATTTCTTGTTCTATTTTTTTTTTTTTCAAAAGCAATCAGCGGGGTGTCGCTGTTTTGGCATCATAAATCGCAGAGCTTCATAATCCCTCTAAATTAAAATGTCCTTTGGGATTTTTCAGATTTTTTTTTTCAAATGTTCCCCCCTTTTTTGTTTCCTGCATGTTTAGGCCGTTAAGAGCCTGTTGATGATGGCGGCATGGTGGAACTTTCTGTTTTGTCACAGCCTTGGGCTGCTGGCTTTACATTTGGTGGAAAAACGAGACCAGCCGAGCACGTGCGGTCCGCGGGGTGAGGGGGTTGGGTGGAAGCTAAGGACGTGGCAGGACGAAAGCGCTGAGTGCAGATGAGGACTGCAATAAACTGCCATACATAAGTGAAAATTGTGAAATGAAAACTTGCGCGAGCATAAATCAATACACCCAAGGGGGGTCATGGGCTCCCATGGCAGGCAACAAAAAAATCTATATATATATGTATATATCAGCTGGGAAATGTGCTCCCTACTCAGGTTTAGCGACTTGTATTCCATGTTCCCAAATCAGCTGGTGTTATCCTTTGAATGCCGGACACACGACATAAGTGTGATGATTGCTTGCGTGGGTCGCAGGATTGAGCCAACTCGTAAAAATTTGATTAGAAGAAAATGTGACTTCGATTGGTAATATTGTGTATGAACGTAATTTTGTGACTTTGCAATGTTTCTATTTAATAAAAACTCTTTTTAAAGAAACCACTTATATCCCATTTTGATATCTTCCTCGACTTAAGGTCTTTAAACTTGGCTAAACTATGCAATTACCTTAATAAGCTCATAGTAAATCCAACATATTTCATATATTTTAGCGTTCATGCTGATCTTTCAATTCCAAAGTATATTATGAAATAGCTTACATTTAATTAAGTGCACTTTGCTATGCAAGTTTTAAGCTTGCCTAAAGTTTATTACATAAAAATTCGCAGAACGGCGGCTAAAGAATGAAATTAATTTAAGCCCAAATGATAAACTATTTGGCAAGCATGTTTCGTTTGAATTATGCCGCACATTCCCTCCCGTTGCTCAGCCCACTAAAAATGGCAAAAACTGGCAATATGATTATTGTGGCAGCTTCTTCCGGTGAATTAAAATTAAAAAAAAAAAAACCAGCTCAAATTGAAACTTAATTTTAATAAATTGTTTTCATGCTCTTTTTCGCAGCCGTTGTTAGCGCTTTCCCGCCATTTCAGCCAAGTGCCTGGATAATTGTATCCGCGCAATCATCCCGCGGCTTCCATTGCCGCAGGATAAAAACCAAACAGAACAGAACTGAGCACTTGAAGCCATTTCCACTCGTAATAAAATTTTGAGAGCGGATGAAATTGTGGTGGCTAAATAAAAGGAACAAAATGCATCTGTGCAGCCAGCAAAAAAACCAAAATGCAAAAGAGCAAAAAATCGCGCATATCCGCTTTGTAAAAATACGAGTCTAAGTGATGGGTTCCGTTTTTGTTTAGTAGTGCTCACTAGTGAATGGCCTTGTCGTATTTGAGGCTGATAGTGGGTGTAGTGTGGGTTGTATTGTGGTGTGCATGGCGTGTTTCAATCGCAGAAGTCGGCCCGACTCGTCGTTGGCCGTTAAGAGGACCTGGCCTAATCGAATGAATGTAGAATGGGCACAAACAAGTCACGCCTGCCTGCGCATTTCATCAAAGAACGGCTAACAAGAGGCTAACAGCTCTTCATCCCTCCCTCTCTCTATCTGCTCAGCTGGGTCCTTTGAAGATCCTGAATGACACTCAATTGGCCTAATCGGTTTCTAAAAAGCATAGTATGAATGTCATACGGTACGCTAATTTTGAATATTACAAAAACCGGAAACGCGTTTGATATCCAAATTGTATTTGCCATTGGAAAGTTTATACCCATTGAACCTTTCTAAATACAGTAATTGATACGAAATTGCAAAAAACAGATGCACAAACATCTCGACATTCAACAGGTTGCCCAGTTACTTAATCAATTCATCGGTGTTGAAAGTGAGTACTTCATTCAAAAATACTCATGAGTGGCTCTAAAGCGGATTAGAGGATTTATCTTGAGCTAAAAAACTGATGCAGTGATGCAATGTTCAAGATGTGTGCCTTAGTATTCAACATTTTTGTCAGATTTATCCAATCGTAAATAAGTAAAAATATACATTTCTTTATGTCGAGTCAGGAAATTTAATAATATTGCGCAGCTTGTGGTTTTTGGTGAAAGCAGTTATAATTCAATAAAGCAATGGTAGCGTTGAAACTAATATTATATCAAATTATACAAAATAATTTACTAATAAATTTAAACTGTGAATTTAAAAGAGTTGTGACAGAACTGCATAATAATAACTATATAAATATACATGCTTGCCACCTATCAAAAGCCAAAACAATTGTTTAATTAAATTTTCGCAACTTGTGGCATTTAGTAAAAGCGCAAATAATCAAATAAGTCGAGTAATTTGATATGCAGTATAGCAACCAACCAAAAATGCGTGTTATTATTAAATCGTGATTAATGCCATGTGAACTAACGTTTCATGTCCTTTTGGTTGATGCCATCCTGATAAAGGACATACATTTTCAGATCTTGGTAACCTGGCACTTTTAACGAGCATTCCAAAGGCATCCATCCTCCTGTGCCCATTTCAAAAAAGCTTTAAGCTCTTTGGCAGCCAAAAAAGCTGACAAATTTGTACCGGAAAGGAAACAACTTCCTATTTGCATGATTTATTGCCAATGGAAAACCAGGACTGGCTTCAATTGCGAATGTCCCTGTTATTCGATTTTCAACGAAATTTCGTTTGGCATTCAGTCGGAATGAAAGTGAAAACAAAGAGTGGTGCTACCCTTTTGTGGAGAAAAGACAATTTTCAATTGGCCAATTAGTGCTATTTAAATGGCAAGTTACGCCGTTTTCAAAAGCGCCAACTATTTTGTTTTTGAAGTTCCGCGAGTTGTAAATGTAATAAGCAAATTTCGCTCCATAGGTCACCTATTCCACTGAGTTCCTTTGCTCCTTGCTTGTTGTTCCTGTTTGCCAGAAAGTTAGTTTCTTGGCCAAGAATTTGTCTTTGGCCAAGTGCTGCTCACGCTCGGTTTCTTTGGGCAAAAGTTGGTGTTTGAGTTTCGCAGTGGAAAGGCACTTGCGGCAGATCTTCAAATTCTGCCAGCCCGGCGGGCTCACGTGGCCGCCCTCCCAGTTATTTAATAAGCAATTAAGTTCCCTAATTAAATACATTCTCTCAGAGATTTACATAATAAGTAATCTACGCCGAGCGTCTTCCTCCATTGCGGCGTTAATTAAATTTGCAGACCGATTGCATTTCGGAAACTTGATTTGGTTTGCGTCTGGCTGCCAGTTGTTAACAAATCATGATGGCTAAAATGGTCAGCTTCGGCCAACGCACTTGGTATACTCTTGATATTGAAAATTCCTTAATAAGGGGAAATAACACTTATTTATAGAAGTATTTTCAAAATATATATATAATAAATCTAGTCGGCGACTTTGACGTGATTTATATTGAGTTCGATCAGCTCATTTGACAACATCAAGGAATCCAATATTCAGCAATTTTATACATACTCACATGGGAAGAGGGAATCGAATTTCCAATAATTTAAAAGGAATCGGAATTTTACATTTTCTCGCGCTTTAGCGAGAAGCCTGTGATTTGGTGACTGTATTTATGAAATTCGCTTTTACGTCACTTCCATGAACTGAAAATTGGTTTTCACTGGCTGTATTTGGTCGATATAATAATGCGGAAATATATAGGAAATGTATATGTCACTAACTTTCTACAAATTGTTTCATTTACAAAAAAATATAGCTCGATATAAAATAAATAAGGAACAAACCAGGTTTCAATCCATTGGCTGTTGCTTACAGAAACATAAGTTTCCTTGTTGAAGAAGAAGCTTTATCGAACTTTATCTTATAGATACATATACTGGTATGTATCTTTTACTTGGTTAAGTAAGTAATTACAAATTTATGCACATTGCATTGAAATATTCCAAACACTTGAAGCATTCCCAGCCAGTCGCACTTTCTACATTTATCAGCAATTGAATTAATTTCAGGTTGCGGTTCAGCCGAGTTTGGTTTGCAAAATACATTATAAAGTTTAATAATCAGCAGAGAGCAGGTAAAATATGTATTAAGTTCGACATTGTGTTAAACTTTAAGCGAATAAGTTAACACAGTGTTATTGGTTACCCGCTGCTTTTAATAACTTTCCCTTTCGATGCCCACACAACCTGAGTTATTTTCCTCGATGGTCGGAAAAAATGAAGGAAAAAAAGTTTGGTTCAAGTTTATTGGTTTCACGCTGCTTTCATCAATTGCTGCATTTGGAAAAAAAATAGCTCTTCATTTATGGCATTACTTAGTTGCGAATAAATTCAGATTTAAGCTGGTTGAAAAAAAAACCCATCCTATCAACGGTGACTAAATGTATTTTAAGCAGACCGCTCAACCGTGGGTATCTAATTAAATAAGAGCATCGATTAAGTCAACTGTCTTTTTATCTGTCCCACTTTTAGGGTCACCCGGTGGACAGCTAATTGCAGCTAACCCCATTGGCATTTGGCAAACGGAAAATGCATCGTGACCGCTGCAACCACATTGCACCACTACCGCCAGCAGCATCAGCGCCACCACTTCCACCTCCAGCAGCAGCAGCAAGGGTATCCGCATCACTGAAACCGAATCTGAAGGCATCCCAGTGGCGGCGACACACGGAATCCTTGCCAAATGCGGCCAAATGCGAGGCGCTGGCAAGTAAATAAGCGTAATCCTTTGCGGGCACGTACCACGACTACCTCCTGTTCGGAGTAGCTCGTAAATATTTGGCCAAGTCAGTCATGGAGGCCATCATCATGACGACCCTGCCCAACCTGACAACGGATGCTGGCGACAGCAGCTTCTGGCTAACCGGTGCCCTCTCGCTCTCCGAGATGTTGGCCAACTCGAGCCACGGGCATTCCACTGGGAGCACAGCCTCGTCGGCTGGGAGTTCGGCCACAGAATCATCCGCGGTGAATGTGGGCAAGGACCACGGCAAGCACGTGAATGACAGCGTTTCCACGGGTCTAAGGTAAGTGCATGTGCCTAGGCTTTTCCATTTCCACGGCAACACACACACGCACAGATTCCATCAAGCTCATGAATGCGGGCTCAACAAGTCATCGCGATAAGCTGAGCTTCATTTTCCAGGAGATGCATTCAAGTAATGTGCTTAGAAATCCACTACATATGTAACTAGCAAGTAGTAAAAGTAATCAGATTACTTAGAACAGTCAATACAATCCATTTAATACAAATGGATTAAAAGTAAGTAAAAGAGGAGGATCATCAGCTTGGGTACAACATTTATAAGAATTTTGGCTTATAAAGTAGCAAAAAGAATTCTTAAAGCAATACAATACAATGTTAAATAGTTCTGAAGCCATAAATTGATTTAAAATTATTTATTTATATTTAATTTAATGATTTAATATTAAATTCATAAATTTAAACATAAGTTACACTACTGCAAGCAGGAAAAATTCAGATGACTAGAGCTATACTTTCATAAACTTAGCTTAGAGCCATCTTAACAAAATTCAGAATTAATTGAAAACCATTTGAATTGAATAAGTGAGCAAGTGATAAATTGAAAAAATCGCTTTTCCCATTTCCCCAGCAATTACAGTAATTACCCCAGCTACATTCACTACAGGGACAAGTACGACCTGAGCTACATTGCCAAGGTGAATCCCTTTTGGCTGCAGTTCGAGCCACCTAAGTCGAGCACCTTCCTGGTTATGGCCGCCCTGTATTGCCTGATTTCGGTGGTGGGATGTGTGGGCAATGCGTTCGTCATATTTATGTTTGCCAACCGTAAATCTCTGCGTACTCCAGCCAATATCCTGGTAATGAATCTGGCCATCTGTGACTTTCTGATGCTCATCAAATGCCCGATTGCCATATACAATAACATCAAAGAGGGTCCAGCTTTGGGCGACATTGGTAAGCTTAAAACTTGGGAAAATAACTTACTAAATATTTATATAAAATATAAAATACCATCGATCAACAAAAACAATCTACATAATAAATAAAATTAAATTGGCTCCAAAATGCTTGGACTGATTTCTGCTGTTTCTTGCAGAAATTCAATCCCATATTTATGCGATTCTCTTTAACCGAGAGCAATTAATAGAATGTAAATGAAACCATAAGAGTTAAATTTGTAGCCTACACTTCTTGGTTCATGAAGAAAATATTCCAGAATGTACAGGCTATTAAAATTTCAGCAAACCTTTTGCTTGCCTTGCAACCACAACGTGAGGTTCATTAGAAAATCCCACTGACTTTCCACAGCCTGTCGTCTCTATGGATTTGTGGGTGGCCTAAGTGGCACCTGTGCCATAGGTACCCTCACCGCCATCGCCCTGGATCGGTACAATGTGGTGGTGCATCCGCTGCAGCCGCTGAGACGCTGCTCCCGCCTGCGATCCTATCTGATTATACTGCTGATCTGGTGCTACAGTTTCCTGTTCGCCGTGATGCCGGCCCTGGACATCGGACTATCTGTCTATGTGCCAGAGGGCTTCCTCACCACCTGCAGCTTCGATTATCTGAACAAGGAGACGCCAGCTCGCATTTTCATGGCACTGTTCTTTGTGGCTGCCTACTGCATTCCACTGAGCTCCATTGTGTACTCCTACTTCTATATACTGAAGGTGGTCTTCACGGCGAGTCGCATACAATCGAACAAGGACAAGGCCAAGACGGAGCAGAAGTTGGCCTTCATTGTGGCGGCCATCATTGGTTTGTGGTTCCTGGCCTGGTCACCGTACGCCATCGTTGCCATGATGGGTGTCTTCGGCCTGGAGAGGCACATAACGCCACTGGGATCGATGATACCCGCGCTCTTCTGCAAGACAGCTGCCTGCGTGGATCCCTACTTGTATGCGGCCACCCATCCGCGGTTTCGTGTCGAGGTGCGTATGCTCTTCTATGGACGCGGAGTGCTGCGCAGGGTCTCCACGACCAGGTCATCGTACATGACCCGATCACGATCGTCTTTTACCCACCGATTGAGGACGAGCACCACCGGTGAGGGTGGAATCTGTGATCATCGCATGGAGAACTATCTGATGAACAACAATCTGATGATGGTGCCCGAGGAGACGGAGGAGAACGAGGAGATCGTCGTGGTGGCCGAGATCAACAATTCGGTTAGCAGCGTCATGGAACAAAGTAAGTTCTGAAGGATGACGATTACGCTAGTTAAGAGAACGGAAATCCGGTCAATCTGTTATGAACCTACTAACATAACCATTTTTAATTAGTTATAAGTTTAAAACAGATATAATATTATATAATTTTAAAATGAGTCAAACTTATGATCATGATGATACTGAAAACTTGGCTTGGTAAAGCTGAAACACCTGCTTGATTTCCATTTTTTTCCAATTGAAAATTTCAATTTGGTTTTGTCCAGGTAATTTAGAAAAAAACCTTTTCTATCTCGAAAAGTAAACTGTTCGCTGTTAATTGAAAATGTTTGTGCACTGCACTGCAAGGCATATCAAAATGGAAGCTATCAATAATCGCAAATTGAATGGATCGACTCAAGTTTCATTGTTGAACTAAACTAATTTGTACGTAGAAAGAATAGACCGAACTGAAATCAGCAATGACAGCAAAGTAATTTCGCTCGGCAATGATATATGCCAATGGCATTGTTCATCTCTGACTGAATGCGTTGTCATTGATGGGCCTACAATTGAAATGAAAATGAAAATAATAATAATAATAATAAATAGAAATGAAGCAGGGAAATCCGCCAAGCAGTGGGAAATTGACAAGGCACAAAGACGACACAGTGGTGATAGTAAACATATTTAATGAGCTTATGTGATGTTTAGACAGGGGGAGTAGGCGATCGGAGCAGGGAATGGATTAGTTAGTCGATATATATACACACATATGTACAAGACATCGGAGGATAGCAGGCCTATTAGAGAGGCGGGGCCGAAATTAGTACAAAGATAGTGGGTGGCGTGGTTAGGGGCCGATGTGGAAATTCAATAGGCAGATTTTACATAATTTCAGGGAAAGTCACTCGGACCCAAGGTCAAGCCGTGGTATTGGATGTTAATAAGCGGATGTGCAGATTGTTTACATTGTAGTTTAATATTGGGATAACTCACAATCAAAGCAGCCTGCGGACATCTTGTATTTCTGAAATGGATTCAGCATTGTGATGGCCCCCATTCAAAAGTTATTGACAACTTAAGCTAATTGCGTTTATTTCTCGATGTCTAATCCGATGGTTCTCTTAGTATCTTATAGATATATTACATATATTGTATACAATGTCTACTCTAAAGAATCTAACTAAGCAAACGACTTTGATAAAGTCGACGAGTACTTGTACCTGTAAGAAATGTAAGAACAACAAAAAAAAAAAAAAAAAACACGAAAGTGCTAGTAAGCCAAATATATAACGAATTTATACTCTTGATATTTACTTAGCCGTATCATTTTATATACATATTTATGTACGTGTATATCGGGGATAACTGGCCACAATGGGCCATAGAACAATGGTGGCCCCAGATGAATAAGTCTCGGGCAGCATTTTAATTACTAGAACACAAATTTAAGCCATTGTTGCGACAAACTTGTATATTTCCTTCACTACGTGAACGAACAATGGACCCTGCTATTTGTAATTGTGCTCAAAATGAAATTGCAGAAGAATACTTACGCAGTGGGAATAAACAAAGAGAGAGCGGGGGAAAAACCATTTAATTAGCATATTTAAAATGCACTTTGACATCAATTTTGTGTGTGCATTGTGTGTGTGTGTGTGTTTCACTTAAGCAGCTTGTATTTAAATTAGTTTAACTCAGTAATTGTTTGACATGCAGTACCTATTGTTTTTGTTATGGCGGTAAATGTTAAAAAACCGAGCAACTCGAAATAAATGTGCAAAAACTTTAAAACTTAAACTCTTTTTTTAAGCCATGCCAACAGGTGTTAAAAGAAGGAAAATAGTTTTTATAGTAAGTATAAAAAGTAAATAAATATTGGGTTTGTATGAATGGACGATCCACGTGAGTGCATTGCCATTTTTTGCTGGCAGTTGATAATGCAATGAGCGGCCCCGTTGCGTATACTTAATGTGCAACGAACGAGGAAGCCGCATCATTTCCCACTATTTTCAGCGCACCTTTTTGGCCAAGAGAGAGAGAGAGCGCAGCTGCGAACGAGAATAAGTGCCAGCTAGCCGGCTACAGTGCGCGACATTTGTGCAGCTCTGTGGCCTGACTCTCCGTCAGCTGAGAGCTTTCCCCCTATTTTCTGGTCGGGAAACATTGGCCAGACAACGACGCCGGCGCCGGCTGCAAAGACAAGAGCAAAATTTCACAAGCAGCATAACAATAATTTCAGTCGCGTTTTTCACGACCTGCCCGCGGTTGTTGTTCCAACAAAGTTTTCCTTCTTTTCTTCCCAACAACAAAAAGAAAAACACACACACACCAAAATAAAACATTAAATCGGGGAATTGTTTAAACAATCGTGTGATAAACGTATACACATATCGCTGAAAGTGTTCCACTTGCTGGCTGGGAAAGTGTGGAAAAGTCGGAAAAGCCGGCGGAATAAAGGGATAACGAGTGCCAGCATCCCGGCGAACCAAGCCCAAGGAACTTTCAACATTAGGTTCGGTTCGCTTTTATGTACACATTCTAGCGCTTTGGCTAATTGTATTTCGATTTTTCACTACTCTTTCACACCGGAAACAGCCCCTACTTCCGTTTTGCCAATGTATTTCACTGTATTTGTTCGATTGCATTTCCATCAATTCCTAGTAATCCGTACTAATTCATAGTTCGTTATGTTCGCCTGATGCCCAAATAAATATTGACTAAACAAACTGCATGCGGGCGATGTTGTTGCTTGCGATTTATCTCAGTGCACATCCAGCCAGCCACCCACATCGTTTACAAGGCTGCCTGGAGTCATGCACACTACCAGGCTGAGATACACTGCGAAAAAATGAGCATGCTATAACTAAAATGTTAATTTGCCATTTTGTTTTTAAACTTTCTTTAAGAAGGTTAGAATATACTGCCATAAAAACGCTATAAATAACTAAAAAATAGGCCATCTTTCATATATTATTTACTATAGCTCATTATTTAGAATTTATTTGCCCATTTTGATTATTTTTGAATAACTTTTTCTCGATGTTATCACATTTAAGTTGCTCAACTTGAACTATTTTGAAAGCCATATATCTACTTTATTGATCTGAAATTTCTGTTTCTCGCCATGTAAACAATATCAAAATGCTCATGTCTCTGTGCTCACGTGTTTATGTTTTTATGTATCCCGTCTAGATACCAACAATTCCATTTCGAGTGTTGCGTGTTTACGACATTCGACTGCTTTGCATGCTCATCACTGGTTCGTTTATCGCCGGCGATTGCAGCGGCTATTAGGGTCGTGTGCCTCCAAACTGTATTCTCAAGTTTTGGGCTTCCACACTTCCACCTCCATGACAAACGAACCACCAACACCCCGCCCCCGGCCCACCACTAACTTGGAGACTGGCAGACAAAGTGTCTGGCGTACTCCAACAAATGCCAACAACGAAAACATCAACAGCTGCAGCCCGAATGACAATTGAAAGGGACACAAATGAGCATGCAAAGAACGCCACTCGACTGCATAGACGCCTCTCTCTCCTGGCAGAGTGGGTGGGGATATCCCCATCCACCCATCCACCCATCCATGCAGCCAGCATTACTCATACGACGCGTTGCCCGTGCGACAAAATACTTGTACAACAATGCGGCTCAAGTGACGACGCGCCGCTGACTGTTGACAGCTTTAGCGTCACTCAGACCGACTTCGCTGGTTCTCCAGTTGGAATGCTTGTTGTTTCCACCGCCAAGGTGTTGTTTACACACACACACACACTCAGCCTTTGCAAATAAATGTGAATTTGTTGTGCACGCGATTTGAAAGGGGGCAACTATCCCGGATAATGCTTGTTCCGAATGGCAAGTGTTTGATTCAATCTTCTTTAAGATGCAGTGAGAACATCACTGAGTATTCGTATGCTGCCTCCAAGTACTTTTCCTACTTCAGTTTGTACCTAAAAAGGCAAGAATATGCTTTAAATAAATCATAAATGGCCAGCATATAAAGCCTGCCCTAATTTATTCCCCCGCCGAATTCGATTAAAGTCCGAGTGAAAGTTCCCCATATAATAAAATAAATTTCGTGGGCTTTGCAAACTCACACACGCGTAACATCTGAACAAACAGATTCACATAAATAAAATTCCCTCAAAATTAGTGCATATACTCAATTTGTGTGCCACCGCGTACATTAAATTTTGTGATTTGTCCCGACCCAAAAATTGATATAATAGGAAATGAAAGTTGGCTCCTTCCGCATGAGTTCATACCTTTGACAAATCAAGGGTCTGCCCCGCACACTCGCCACACTCACACACATTTATTCGCATTTATTCACTTTTATTCAGAGACTGTTTTCCTGACACATTTTGTGGGTCACTTCAGGAGTTGTGAACGGAAGACCCGCATAAATTCAGAAGCAGCTGGCTGAAAGTTTTGGGTATTGTTTATACGATACAGGAAACGTTCTCCATTTGGAATTCATTTCGTATGCTGCACTGCACGCCACTCTTATGCTCAGTCAAGTTTTCAATAAAATGCTACTGTTTTCCAGCGTGGCGTCATTCGTGAATGTTGCTTCTATTTGGCATTGTTTTCTGTTTTTGTGGCGCAACAAAAGGCAAAAGTCAGGAGCCGAAAAGCATCGGCAATCAAAACAAATCGAAATAGTTTTTCCCTGGCAGCTGCGCATCGCAGGGCGATGTATTAATTAAGTTGAGGAGGAAACACCGTGCACTCGAGGTCTACTTATCCTATGCCATGAGTGCCCTACAGACACAAGGGGTGTATTATTTTTAAGCACATCTAGAGATTTTGCAAGCTTATGGCTTAATCTCACTCACAAGTATTAGCCATGAAACAGCAGGCAGGTGGTTTATTTGGTTTGTTAGTTACAGAATTGTGTTTAAATTTAATTTTATTTATTTATACAAATTTTTGTTTAATTTATTGTAATACTTGAATCATTCAGGAGTGGCGTAATAATGATATAACTAAAAAGATAAAATTTAATATGTGTTTTATAGTTCGACAATTTGAAAACCTTAAAAATGCCTACATTTCCAATAAGCTATAAAAGCAGTTCAAATCAAAGAAATAATAAAGATTCTTTAGAAAATATACATTTATCAAATTAATTTGTTAAATTAAGAACTTAAAGCTTAAGTATCTTAAGTATATGCCTTTTAAATTCGCTTTGTTCTTCATTTTTGTACCCATGCTTATAAAGACTCCTCTTAAGTTTCCATTCCCATAGGAATTATTTCATTGAAAGGGTATATAAGCTGCCCCTATTTTATTCATTAGCACCCATCTCTGTTGGCTGAATTGCAGTTGCCCAGCGGCATGCCCACTATATGTACCCATGGCCCACTCTCCACCCATTCCCGGATCCCATTCAGCTGCCCATTGAGGAGTTGGCTGGTTGGCTGGCTCATCGTGTCCGTGCTAATGACTGCTCGCTTTGCCTTTTGATTTTTTGGCAGCCGTGCCGCTTGGAATGCCATTCAGCGTGCGTAGAGGCAGGCGTCCCTTGGCCGCCTGGTTGCCCCGCTCCTGGTGCAGATAAATTTATTTATTAATTGCATCATTTTTGGACACGCCAATGTAGCCGAGGATGACACTCAGTCGGTCACTCGACTGCAGTTGCACTCGCTTTCGCATTCACATTCACATTCACAGTCACATTAACATTCGCACTCACATTCGTATTTGCATTCGCATTCGCAGTTGTATGCAAATTGTGAATGCGAGTCCGCAAAAAGCCGTGTGTTGCGGCAACTGGCAGGCCTTCTCGGGGAAAATTTCTGGGAAAATTGAAAAAGGCACACCGATGCACTGGGCGGCATATATTTCGTTCTGGGCGCCCCTTTTTGTTTATTTTCATAACTATGCAAAACAGAAATAACACGCTGGCCAAAAGCGAAATATTGAAATATTTACAAAATAAATACAAAGAAATCTTCTTTCTCTGGCAGATTATCAATTTAAAGCACATTATTCCTTGTTAAAACTGACATTTAATAGTGGACTTGATGTTTTTGTTTGCGAACTATAATATTTTCTTGACTGCCTAACCATCTATAGGTGTTTGTTAAAGTTATTTAAACAAAAGTGAATTAATACGCGATTACTATACGATTATTGGCAATTAGATATTTAAATGCAATTCAAATTGATTTTGAATGACTTGAAGAAAAATCTCATGTCATTCAATTGAGTAAATGATACGCGAACAATGCATTGCGAAATGGAAATCCCCGTGAATTCGATTTACCAATAGATATAATTAACTGATTTATAATTGTAATTAATTATAGCACAAGCTATAGAAAAAACTATATTCCTTACAACCTACAAAAATGGCATGACTTAAATGCCTGTAGATATTGCACTAATTCTCCCTAATTTTTCACAAGTTAATATATAGATTAACAATTGAACTTTTATATTATTCACTTAGCAATTTATCCCTTTAAACCAGAACGCCATGACCACCCAATTTTGAGGAGGAAAAACACGATTTGGGAACCAACATATCATTAGCCAGTTAGTGTAAGCAGTATATTTGCCAGATGTTCGACATCACCTGGCTGCCCACCGCCTGCGGATCGCTGGCTCCGGCCCTCATCCCGCCAGCGCACATCGTCATCCTGTGGTACTTCTGGGAGAACTACGCACGCTACGTGGACAGGCACTTCTGCACCTGCTCCTGCTGGGACACCGTCTTCAAGGGACCCTACGAGTCGGGCGTGGCCGCCTACAAGCACATGTACTTCAATGCCACGCCCAACAGCTTCAAGATGTGGATTCTGACCGTGTTCGCCGTGATTGCCCTGTACGAGTGCATCAAGAGGCTAATCGCCCTGATCCTCCAGCAGCGCGTGCGGTACTCCATGCTGCTGCTCTTCCTGCTCTCGATATTCTCGCATTACTATGCCTGGTGGGCGTACATCAACTACTACAACGATGACTACTACAATCAGTGGAACCACCAGCTCTTCTTCACGGTAAGTGAAGGACTAGAACACTGAAAAAAACTGTTGTACATAATTGGAAAATTATATACAAGTAATAAGATATATGTTCAGGTATTCCACATTATGTGTTTGAATAGTACTGGTATACATTTTGAAACAAATATTACAATAAATGTATCTAAAAGTTTCCGAACCAGATGGCCAGTTGTAAAAGCTAATTGGATATTTAAAAAGTTTTTCAACGTGTACCAGTTCAGATTGCAACTTACAAGTCAATGTCAAATATCGCAACTACGTGCCATCATATGTTTGTGCCCTAAGCCATAACTGGCCATCCATAATTTATTGGGAAAGTTCGTCCTGCGCGAGTGCGCTCAAAACTTGCACAATATGCGCTCAAATTCGAACACTTTCCCGCACAATTTTCGCACTTTTCCCGCACTAGACCGCTCACCACCCCTCACCCATCACCCACTGCCCACCACCCACCAGTCCAGTCCGCCCAAGTCTACATAGCCATATTCATGGAAATAGAAGTATGGCAGAGTAATAAGTTTCGAGAGCAAATCCATCCATCCGACCAAAGTTTTAATGAGTGGACTGCCCTAAAAGTGCGAAATTAAAAATGGCCAATAGATAAAATTATACAGTCACGAGTTCGGGAAGAAATATAATTATATTTATTATATAATTATTTTCATTTACCAGAAGCCTTAAACTAATTACTATAATCAGTGTAATAAATAGATCTCATCTAATTATATTATATATTCGCAAATAGCTAAAGCACATCTATGTCCTCGTTTAGAAATATCAACTAACTAAATCCTTTCCCATCTTAAAGCTGCAATCTTTAACACTCCCGTTTCTTCCAGGTAACCGAGTTGTTTTCAACGGTGCTAGTAATGCACCTGGCCAACACCACCAACGTGGTCACGCCAAAGAAAGTCTTTTGCATAGTAGGCATCGCCCTGCTGCACATCCTGGCCAGCAGCTTTGATCAGTTCTTCATGAATGTGGTGCGCGGCGAGGGTTACGCCCACCAGATAGTACGGGACATTGGGTTCATGGTGCCTGATCTGCTCCAGCTCTTTGTCCCAGTTTGGCTGCTGCGACAGGCACGCCGCGAGTGCTATACCACGCGACCCTTCCACCGAGATCGGAAACTCCATCGGGACATTGTGATGATGCTGTGCCTGGTGTCGCTGCTCTTTGTCATCTGCACGGTTTTGTGAGAAAGGATCATGCTGGAGGTGTACGAGGAACGATACGGAAAGGTAGTGCCCATGCAGGATGCGGCTGTTCAGCTGCTGAACCGCTACCGGATGCTGGCCAGTGGAAATGTGCACAATTGAAGATGATTGCTTTTTGGTACTGAACGGATTGTGGGTGGACAATAGCGGCACTTGCCACAGCAGTAAGTGTGGAATATCCTGTATTCCTGTAGAATTTCGTATTTTCATTTAACGTTTGTGATAGTTTTTATTTTCTGTTGAAACAAACTGAGCGGACGACGACCATATCGATAAGCATAATTATCAACCTACGATGGTACATAATCAATACAACAAACTGTAATCTTCCATTTAGAACCGTTGACCGATACCGATGTTAAGTGCATTATCATTATTAACCCATAGTTGAACTTAGGTACGATGTAGTGAAATCCATTCCTGGACATCCCGGGAACTTACGAGTAGAAGGGTATAGCACCCATAGTCACAACGATAGACAGTTATTACAGGCATGAACACATGTGTAGATTAGTTATGGAACAACGATGCGGATACTTAATATTGATAATAGATTGCGGATGTGGAAGTGGAGCGGAAGTGGAGACCCACCCAGTGTTATACTACCTTAACAAGTTACATGTTACTGTTGTTAGATAATAACAATATTATACATGTTCATCGTGACAAACCAAAATATTCCAGTACATCTAGTAGACAAACCACAAACGAATAACAAATAACACAAAACCAAAATCGTAGTAATCAAAATTAGCGTTATACTATATTGTTACGATTGACTTGACACCAAGGAAATCAAAAACATGCAGATATTAATATTTGGAATAGCCTATACTTATACACATATATATATATATATTTTAGTATACAAAATTATATTGAATAAATTTTAAGAGACTGAATATCCAGTAGTTTCCTTAGAGTGCCAAAACGGTGAGTCCAACACAACCAATTTCATTTATTTGTAGTTCTCTTTTATTGAAAGATAAAAATTTTAATTTTTTCATTGTCTCTTTTTTGTAATTATATATATATTTTTTTTATTGCTATATATATCTATATACACATGCTAATGTATATTTGAAAATTTCAAGTCAAGACATTCAAAATGCATTTTCCAAAAATACAATTTGTTTTTAATGCTTTGTGTTACTAAAGTAGCCGATTTTGTTTAGCCACAAAATGATTTTCATGTTCTTTTGTGTGTAAAGTAGAAGATATTTTTAATTTAAACGTAAAGCGAGAAAACATATTAAAAATAATGGAATGTTCGTTCTTACATACTCGCGCAATAGAAATACATAAAATAGGCGGCTTTTGGTGAGCTACTCCCGGGCAGCTCCCTTAAATAAGTTTTTAACTTAATTTTGCAAACAAAAAGTTCATAAAATTAACTAAAAATGGACGGTATTCTGTGATAGAAGAAATTTCATTAATGCCGTCAGACAGAACCAAAGAATAAAAAAAAATAATAATTGCAAAATGTAGCCAACCAATTATAAATCAAATCCTAGCATTCACTTGCGCAAAACAATTGGCAGTGCGTGGAAAAGTATTTTATGTCTGTAATACGTGGGTGAGCCTTTTCCGTGTCTGTTTGATTTTCACTTCGTTCTCATCTATTTTTTTTATCTTTTGGTGTGTCTGAGTGGTCGCTGTTGCGTGTCTAAGGCGATTTAAAAACGATTTATGTGCATATTCTTGCGACCTTGGTTTAGATAAAAATCTCTGTTCGCTTCCTGACTTGATGACCAGTCGTTGAGTGCAGGACAGCATCGTCTGGATCGTCAGCTCCATCGGCACCCTGATCCTCGTGCGTCAGGTAGTCGCCTTTGTGTCGGTGCAAATAGCGACCGATAAGGAAGAACATAAGGATCAGCAGCAGGAAGAGAATGACAAGCAGACCTGAAATAATGTTTTGTTTTACTAATTTGTTTCAAGTGCCGGAAAATGATTTTACTTACATGCCAGCAGCACAGAGTCCACTTCGTTGTATGCCTTGCGTAACTTCTCCTCATCCACCAAGGGTGGTGGCCTAGTCTCGATTTCAATGGGCGGATGCGTAACTGGCTCTACTCCGCAGAAGTCTTCTGTCAATTGCGCTGTAACGTACGATTAGGTTTAGATTGTACTACTAACTATTCTTTAACAGCAATTACTTACTGCCCAAAGACTTGACATTCTTGGGAGGATTCTGCTGGAACATCAGCTTCAGTGGATAGATATCATCGAACTGAACTCGCGACACACAACCCACGAAGCCATCTGTCATAGATTCATTTTTGCCAATGTACATGTACTGGATATTGTTGAATTGAGCATCCGCTGAGGCCTTGATATCAAAGTTATACTCGACCGGCTCGTAGTTGTCGACCTTCAAAACCACTGTGGATCCACCATTCTTGCGCATGAAATGCATGTCGTGGTACTGACCCAGGCCAAAATGTTTTTTGGGGAATATTATTTCCTGTCTCTCGAAACCGAAATCAAATACGCAACGCAAGTGGCCTAAAAGAAAACGAGTTGAATATGAAGTGGTTCACACTCAATTGTATGCCAATCAATTTACCAGAATTCGATATTTGAATAGTTAAATATTCGCCAGTTAGGTTGGAGGAGAAGCCAAGCAGGAATCCCTTCGGAATGGTGGTGGTGAAACCTACGCGAATATTCTCGGCAATTGTGGAGCGGAAGGAACCCTCGAACTCGTAGCGAATAATCGAACTGGAGCGTAGGTTGACACCAATCTCTGCAATAAGTAAATGCAAATTGAATAAGATGCAATTACTGCAGTATCCAATTACCCACCATCTGCGCAAATAGGTCCTTTGAATGCGCTCCAACGGCAATCGCAGCTGTAGCCATCGTATCGCTCGATACAAGTGCCATTGTTTAGGCATGGATTTGATTCACAGCGACCCACACAGCCGGTGCTGATGCCGTACAATCCACGCTTGGAGTAATCCTTCAAGTCAACCATCTTTCCGTTCAGAAGCAAGGCACGAATGCATCCTACGTAACCATCGCGGTACTCAGTGGTGGCACCAATCACCAGATCCGAAGTTAAGTGAAGGGCACGCACTGGACCCGGCGGCTCTCGAACCTCAGCCTTGATAGAACCATCAACCACAAGACGAGCCTCCTTCCTGTTGCGCTCGACACTCACCGTGTGCCAGTTGTTGTCGTTCAGGTGATAGCTTGTGCCCACATTAACGCCCAGTGGACCACTTCCCGCCTGATACTGGAATTGCAGTTTGTTGCCGCCGTTGAGACTTAGCTTAATGTAATCTGTAGGTCCGGTAGCATGGAAGATCACAGAGTTCTCTTGTGTGGTACGGAATTCTAGATAAATATCTCCGGAGTGACCCATATCGAATGGTGGTAAGTTAATAGAAGCATCGGCAATGCGGAAAGTCACCACATTACTGAACAGATCATCGCCCTCACAGCGCAGCGGTCCCAGAGTATAGCGACCCATTTTCTCGTCCAAAGGAGTTCCAGTGTCGCCAAACTTCACAGCTCGCACGGGAAGGTATTCCTTCTCCCGGATATCACCACCATCCTCCATCCATTCCAGACTGTTCGAATCGCAGTTGCACCACTTTGTGGGATCGTGACACTTGCCCAAAATTCCACACTCGCACTTACGAGATCCAGGAAGAGCACCAGCCCAATAGTCCATCGGTTGATTGTGGCGAGAGATCCACCAAGAGAAGGGACGGAAATTTCCGGCCTCAGCTGGATACCAAATGCCATTATAACTCTGAATCAACTCAAGGAATCGCATTACTACTCACATGGCGAATTGAAGAGTCGGGAGGAGCGGCAGGAGTAGCTCAGGCGCTGCCAGCAGCTATGAGAGCGATTCAACAGAGCTTCAATTTGCAGTTGGTTGGCATCGTACATGATGGACTGCTCAAAGGAGCCAGGCTCCTGGAAACCATCTACTGTTGTGGTGTGCTCTTGACTGTGACTGAGGGTGGTAATCACGCGCCCATCCGCTGCAAAAACATCAATTAATGTCATAAGTTTATAAAATTATACACATTAAGGAGTATCTTCACATGTTTTAAATTATATAATATGTATGGCATATTACAGATGATATATTAATTTGATTGATGTTAAATTTTCAATTTAAGGAATGAACACTGAAGCGTAGGAGTTCTCTACAATTCAAGTGATATCTACTTACAGTAGAACTCGCAGGTCACTGGGAAAGGTTCCAGCGGACCACTGCCATCCACATCGAGATTCAAGTTCACACGCTGCTGCACATGCTGGACATTCTTGAGAGCCAAGCAGGACAATGGATTGTTTGCTAAATAAGAAAATACAACAAAAAAATAAGTAAAAACAAGATCGAAAAAAACCACGTGAGAACTCACAAGTATGGCAAACGGCTCCGGCATAGCCAGTGTGTCCGCAATCACAGAAGAACTCCCTGGAGTTTTGGTGACAAAGTCCCTTATGCTGGCAAGGATTCGGGTTGCAGCGATCAATCATCTGGCAGGCATCGACGACGACATCATCGCCACAGCAAACCTCCTCGCCCTTCACCCAGTCCTGCGGTAGTTTGTAATTTCCATCCACCGAAATTAAGCGCATGCAACCGACAAATCCATTTTTATCCTTTCCACCAGCAATATAGTACTGTGCTCCAGTAGCAACCTGCAGGCTCTTCGTTGTGGTCATCGGTCTCTGATCAATATTCAGAATCAAGCGATTCTTTTCGATGGATATAACGAACGAATGCCATTTGCCATCATTGAACTGATCGTCGTAGTTGTCCAGAATGATTCGCGCTTTGTCCTTGACCTTAAGATCGATCTTCACTTTGCCAAATTCCAAAAAGACCTTTAGGTAACCACCCGAATAGAAGTCGTGATGCAGCATTACTCCAGTTTCCTCGTAAGTACGGAAATAAAAGGAGACGTTAAGACGCTGCGAATTTTCATAACCCTTCAAACGGACGAACGACGATCGGGTAGTGAAGGTCACCGGATAAATCGGAGGCGAAGGACACGCGTAGATTGTGTTTACCCTAGTGAAGAGATATCCCTCTCCCAGCTCAGTGCTGTCTTTCATCACTCGAATAAAGTTGGTCGAATTGAAGTAGATGTTTTCTAAGCAGCCGGAGAAATTCTGTTGGACAATCAAGCCTTCCTGTACGTTGGGCACACCACCTAGATACAGCTCCCGATTAAGATTCAATCGCGTAAACTCCCCTTGGATGCGTCCTCGTACGATGACACGATCCACTGAGAAGATTATGTCCCTTTGATTCCTTGAGATCACAACATCGTGCCACACATTGTCATCCAGCAGGCTGCCCACCGATAAGGAGGTCATCACCCGCGATCCCAGATCCAAATTCAGCACCATCTTGTTGTCCTTAAGCTGCAGGGCATAGTAATCCCCTTGTGTGCCGCGCGAATACATCATCACTCCGTTGGCAAAGGCCGTCTTGAAGCGGAAGCGGATGGACTCCTTGGTGGAGGTGATGGGTTCCCGCCTCAGATCATAGCGCACCAAGCCAGTGCCATTAAAGTATAGGTTCTCAGAGACTAAATGAAAAGGTTTGGGATTAGAAACATAACAATATCAAAGACTCCATTCAACACTTACTGTAATCGCAGCCGTAGAGCTCCACACGCATGGAAATACGATCGTGCCACCTGGTGGGATTAATCCTCACCCATTGGGCAATAATGGGCACCTCGAAGACGTTGTAGTGAATAGAGTTGCCATCGGAGTTGCCCTTGAACATCTGGATACCATACATATATATTAATATTGAAATAATCAACAAACCAAAAAAGAGTAGTGCTAAGCTAGAGTCTAAAGCATTAATCCATCGCCATCCTTTAAGCCAGGATTAGTTGTGTTTTAAGTGTAGTCTTAGTTCTAGGATTAGTCACAGTACCTGCGGCTCGCTCGTGGGATTCACGTAGGAGCGCCAGAACTCGCCATCATCCGAATACTGGACAATGTACTCCGTCACGAACTCATCCGTATGCATGCGTCCCATGGTGGCGATCTTGCGCACCGTGCGCGGATCCCCCAGGTCGAGTGTTAGAAAGTGGTTATAGGTATTCTCGACCGGTGTCCAAGCAGCGTTACCTGCACAAGGTGCATTTACCAATCTAGTTAGTCGCAGTGTCAGAGTGTGGAGGAGTTTGTGGTTGTTTTGTAACAGAAGTAATCTACAGAACCATTAGCCAAATGAGTAACAAACGCATGCGGGACGAATTAAATCATAAAAAAAAGAACCAAGCACAAAAGCAAGCAAAAGTGTTAATGAATTTATGTAAGGATAATCCGCTTTCGCAGATTCAGGGTTCACACAACCACCATTGATTTTCACAGGGAAAAAAATTAATATGTATCCTCATCGATATGAAATATGAACGGGAGTGTTTGATGGAAACATATAAATCCATACTAGTTTCTTTTCTGTGCAATAAACCACCACCAAAAGCGATCCATTCTCTCTAGGATTAGCGATACATATTTCCCATTGTATGTGGAGATCAATTGTTTACCTTGACATTGCCGCCCGGCTCTTTATAGTCGGCAAACTCTAGATCGGTTATGCCATAGCTAATGGTGTACTCGGTGACGTACTCATTGCTATGTGGTCGTCCTTGCAGCGCGATGTGCGTCACGTTCCGCACCACGCCCAGGTCAATAATCAGACGCTGGTCGAAGTCCGAGTTCTTCGCGGACCACGAGGTGCCAGCTGAGGTTCGCAAATGGTCATGGGATGATGGGCAATAAAATAAAAATGATACAATTTAAACCAAAACAAAGGCAACATAAAATAAACCTAAAGTGGGGGCAGCATACAACAAATGGGAGTTCTACGCTTTATAATTGCCTAAAACTAAGGGGTTTAAAATTACTCTAAATCTGCAGCAGGGGGTGTTTTCAATTAATAAACCATAATTTAGGCGCGATTGCGATTGACAGCTGCAAGTGGTCGAGGTCCTTCAGCACAAGGATCAACCCCTGCCCAAAAATGTGAAAAGGGATTTGGGCAGCTCGAGGGTTGAGTTGGTGGTGTCAACACAAAATGGGAGAGTTCGCAAATGGTTAAGCATAAACAATTGCAATCGTGTGCCTTTGTTTTAATTGCTCAGCGCGCCAAATTGCAAGCAGGTGTGACAAAATAGTGTGAGAAAGTCCAGACTGCACAGATTTCTCAGCGCACAATCCATTCCCCAATATTTTTATAAGCCGCATTCAAGTTGCCTTTGTCCGCCGTTGGCAACGTGCATATCAGCCAGCCATCGTGTTCCCATCGATAAAACTTTCGGCAATGCCAAAAATAATACAAATAAACGAGCCATTCAGTGCTACCCTTGCGGATGGTTATCCTTGTTGGCGCATAAATTCAACCAAAACCAATGTCTGGCCCCTGTCTGAGTCCCGTCCCGTTTACGGGTTCCTAAATTTCGGTTTATGGCCTTTTAAGCATATTTCCGGCTTCGTTTCGTAGCGTTTGTTTATCCAGTGCCAGGCAAACAAACGATTTTTTGTTGGGGTGTGAGCGCTGCGCAACATGACAACACAAGGATTACAAACTATTCCAAATCGGGCACACAACCATTGAGAAAATATAAATGCATGTTTATTCTAGGGATAACGATGTTTTTAGAAGCTACGTTTGCTTGGCTTAGTTTCCTTATATCTCTTAAACATCATGATCGCTTGTAGGGCTTAAGAAGAGCCTTTTGGCAGTAGCTGATCACATCTTCCAGTTCCGAATCTTCACTCTTCACGAGCAGTTCCTCAACTTGCAGAAACTTGAACCTTCCATGCTCCTGTGGCAAACAATTCCGGAATGCAATGGCCGCACAGTAGTCCTCCTGCAATAAATGCTCCTCGAAATGCCAATTGTCCATGGGTTGGTCGTGGCAACGCAGGCTGGTACCGATCAAAGGGGAAACTTCCGTCTCCAAGCTGCGAGTAGTGTCCACTGAGAAGCTGATCTTTTGCAGCTCCACAGTGATGCCAACACCCAACTCCTTGACGTACGCCTCCTTGAGACACCAGTGGCGCATGAAGGCCTTCACCTGCTCCCGCTCATCATGGTGTGGTCTTCCAATATAACTCCATTCCTCGGTCGAAAACTTGCTCTTCATCAGGCGAAAGAATTCCGACAGCGACTTGCCACCACTGTACTCGATCTTCATGACATCTGTGCCGATTCCGAAGTCGGGATCACTGCTCTCTCCCGCAATGCCCGCCAGAAGTACCATACTTCCCTGATGGGACACATTGAAGCTGAGAGGTGGTCCATCGTAATCCTTCCCCGTCACCCAGTAGGGTTTACCCCTCACATCCCGGGCGAACTTCACTTCGGGCGGCGGCAATCCGCTGCACGTGCTCACATATTTTCGCATCAGAAGACGGCCAATTAGCGAGGACAGAAAGTCATCGATGAAGTGGAACTTCATGAGCCGAGCTCGTTCCTCCGGTTGAATTGACGCCACCGCCTGGCTCAGTTGAGGAAGTGTTGGCCTCCAGCTGCCCAGGTCAAAGGCCCAGCGGGTGCAGATGTGTTTGCTCATTTCGATGCGTTTTGTAACTATCTAATTGCTTTTATAATCATTGTTTTCGGGGCGTTTTCGCTTTGCTATGTTGTTTTTAATTCGCTATTGTGATGCAGTATGCCCAGAAGTGGAGAGGGTAAAAATCCCCCAGCGATTACGCCTTATAAATATACTGCAAATATACTGCTTCACCAAATGCGGGGTGTTTCCATTTTCAATTTAAAAAATTTAGAATTAAATAAAAAAAAATGGGATATGGGATATGTAGCATTTACAAAAAATCTAATAAACTGTATAACTATAAAAATATGTACTTAAAATGATTCTATTAAAATAAAAATATATTAACCTATGAATTTTTGGCGCAGCATTTAAAAATAATAATTGCTAATGGAACAACTAAAAGGCAACTCAATTTTCGAACGAATAACTTTCAACAAAAAATCAATATTACTCACCGTTTAGTCGGGCTTTGTCGGGTCCTCTTTCCGTCAAGGATGATGTGGCCGTGAGGACGGCTCTTTCCATGAGCGGCTGGTTGCAATCGTAGTCGGAGAAATAGTCCGTGAAGGCGTCTGAAAGAGTGCAATATCGATCTATAAATATCCGGAATTCCATGACCCATATATGTACGAGTGTACATTGTTGAACGAAAAAGTGAAACGCAAACTGTCACGGGCGCAATTAAAATTGAGATATGAAGAATCTGTTTGGATGGCGGCCAATAAGCTGAAGTACTTCAGCCGGGACATAATCATTGGCCTCCATTTTATGGGCCCATAAAGAAGGCCACATCTATAAGGCAACAAGAAGTAAACAAATTGACTGATGGGTAAATATTTGCTATTTTATTTAAGAGTTCTTAGTTCTCTGCTTTCCGGGTAAATGAAGTCGTACAAGATCGATTGAATTTGCTTGTAATGAATAAATATCATATAAATAGAATCTATACAATTGAATCTTTATATTTCACATAAAGTCCGAAGGGAATTCCTATGAATTAAGACAATCAGCATTAAATTGGATATAAACAGCTTTATTTAGAATATATTATTCTTAAACATTTATATATATTCCTTAATAAGCAGGTTATACTGTTCCAAGAGGCAGATTCTTGTCTCATATTTGCATCATAATATTTTCCGTTGACGAGAGTCTTTTGGCCCCTAGGATCCGTGACAAAAGCGTGCGGATGTGGGGGCCAGGTCGTGTCGGAAATCCAGACATCCCCTGTCTGCTGCAAACCCCAAGGAATTGTTTACAATGGGTGCAGCAGTAGCTCCTCCTAGGCAAACAGCACACTGGCATTTTCCTAGCAGAGCGGGGGAAAACAACCCTTGCGAGGTCATTCGGAGTTCGTGGGCACTTTAAGCTGACTTTGAGCCTTGGGTGGAGTGGTAAGAATCAACCTGATAAGCTCGAAAGGAAACCGAGAAAACACGCATGACAATCTTCTGGTAAATAACACAGGTATGTATATAACCAGTTTGAACTACTTTTTCGCTACATAATTGCCCAATGGTGATTAGAAGGAAAACGAAATACATAGAATCTGGCTAATGTTCTAAATGAAACAAATATGACGAGGTCTGAAAGGCCATTTCCGTCCATCTGGGGGAAACTCGAAGTGCGAATGATGCTATTTTCGGGGCAATAAGAACCGAAATAAATTATGGAAATCGACCACAGTCTGGGAGGATATATGTCGGCTGTCTGCTTTCGACGCTTCAAGGCGTGAAAGTGGCAAATTAATTGCTCGGCATTGTTTATTTTTAGTCATAAAAATGTTTGCATATCATCGATAGATTGTTTATTTTTCAAGATATGTGGAAATTTGTGGGGAAAAGCGCTTAAGTCTGTTGACATATGGAAGGATAATGATAAAATCACGTGTTTCACACAGCATCATCAATCAGCAGATGCTTCCTATTTGCCGCATGCGCATTTGAAAAGCCGGATAATAAAAGCAAGCACAACTGGGGATGCAACCGGCAAATTTGGTCATTGCTCCCCCGGGAAGATTCATAAAAAGTCCGGAAATCGAGAATCTAAAACGCCAATGTCTTTGCTCAAAACGAACGAGTAAAAAACGGGCGTTGTTAAGCGGCATTTTTGTTTTGCCACCGCTATTCGTAAGCAACCGTTTGATCGCTCTCCGCGCTCTCCCGTTCACTCCGAAACTCTCGCGATCGCAAAGAGCGAGTTAAAAAGCGAACAACGGGCCAAAGGAAAATGGAAGAGCGAGTCTTCAGCTTTGGGGAACACGCCCAAAAAGTTGGCTTACAAACAATCGACGTTTTATGTCACATATTGTTGGGAAAATCGAACCGAAAGGATCTGAATTCATGGTTTTTTTCAATAGAATTCACTGGTTTTTACCTGCTTGCACCGATTCAATGCCATTATTGACCAGCAATAGGAGGCATAACAATCCAAACTGAAGCGAGGAAAATGCTGCTTTCGTATTGCTCCTGGGCGGCCTCATCTTGGAGGCGGTTAATTAAACACTATCGCTTAGTAGATTTATAAACACATCTATATTCGATTTCCGAAGTAGTTTAACACAAAAATGCACTTTTCCGCTGGAAAAACCACCGTGAAAAGCTGATGATTTGTGGCAACGCGTCCGCGGTGTTAAAAACGTTGGACTGCACTTTACGCTCCGCTTTAAATCGATTTTGAATTTATGTAATTTATCCACTGGGTGTACGGCTCCAGCAGATCACGCCCACTTCGGATGAGTTTCGTTTGAATTAAGAAAATAATTATCGCAACGCGGATGACACACGTACAGAATGTCTCGCTGCCAGTGTGACCATGACTCAAACGTGGCAAGATACCTAGGGAGTCACCAACTGGGAGCTTATCGCGTGAGCTAAGCTATCGTGTGATTAAGTATATCAAGTATTTACAAATTATTTCAACTGCTACTATGAAATTAAATTTGGGGCCTAATATTAGCTTTCAGTTTACATTTATATTAATTCGTTATACAAATTTTTTGACATAGTTTTAGAGCCACGTTATATTTTGCAAAATTAATCATAAAAGCAAAGTACTAAAACTGTAATGGCAAATAAGTCAAATCCACTCTAAAATATTTAAAAAAAAAATCTAGTTGTCCTATCTATCCAGAAATTCAAATTAAAATACATATTTTACAAATAATTATTTAAAATACCAAATCGATAGGAGCGTGAAAGTATCGATAGTTCAGCTGCAGCATTATCGATAGTCGGTCACACTGTTTCGCCCTCTTTTCGCCAAAAATTTGTTGGCGTGTTGTCAATTTCCTCAGCATTTGATCGGTTTTTCGTTTTGTGTGTAACCCGGAAAGGATAAAACAGCGACAATGTACGGCGGAGACGAATACGCAACCAATTCGGTGAGTGCAACCAGCGAGCAATGATTCATTTTCGAGAAACCAATCCCCGGACTCCGCCGACAACATAACCCATCTTTTGTTGCCCTCGCACAAATACAAAACTCACTGGGATGATTTTAAAGTCGTTTTACGACTTGGCATAGTTGGTGTTTAGATCATCATAAGCCATTAACCACTGGCAATCCGTAGCCAACCCCTTTGACAAGTTCCTTTGCTATTTGGAAACAGATACTGCATTTCGGTTGAAGCTCCGGCGCCATGTGGTATATTATTGGTATCGGTGTGCATTTAATAATACCTTTCTACCTTTCTGATTTGTCTGTACCCTTAGAAGGAGGAACATGAATATTCTATCCACAAATCCATCCACTTTAAGCGATTAACTCTATTTAATAGCTCATTTATGCAGAGAGTCGTAGATCTATATTTCCTGAAATTCCGCTTCAAAAAACTGATTGGGTTTTTTCCATATTACAGGAGTACTACGATGACTACGCCCATACCGGAGACCCGCAACTGGACATGGAGTACGAGAGGAACTACTACGCCGCCCGGATGCCGGACAACGTCAAGTACTTCCTCATCAACTTCTGCCAGGCGATCAAGGAGGGAAACTTGTACGACATCCAGAACATGTACGAAAACACGTTCCCGCAGATCAGCGACCACCACTTCGACAAGACTGCTTGGCCCGAGGAGCAGGAGGTGGCTGCTATCGTGGACAACGACAAGGTCTTCCTGATCTTATACAAGGAGTTGTACTATCGCCACATCCACGCCCGCATCCCCGGTGGTCCCAAGTTGGAGCAGAGGATCAACTCGTTCTTCAACTACTGCGACTTCTTCAACCTGATCATCTCGGCCCAGAACCCAGTGATGCTGGAGCTGCCCGACATTTGGCTGTGGGAGTTGGTGGATGAGTTCGTGTATCAGTTCCAGAACTTTGCGCAGTACCGGTATGTAGCTGTTTCTGCAGCCTGTGGGACTTGATTAACCTTCCGTTTTTGCAGCGCCCGCCTTACGGAGAAATCGCAGGATGAGATCCAGCAGCTGTGCGTGAACCACAGCAACGAGTGGAGCATTCTCTGCATCCTCAACGTTCTGCATTCCCTCGTGGACATCTCGAACATCAAGAAGCAGCTGGAGGCCATCTCGCAGGGCGTTGATCCCCAGACCGTGGCCGGTGACTTTGGCAAACTGTCCTTCTACAAGATGCTGGGATACTTCTCCCTCGTAGGACTGCTGCGCGTTCACTCGCTGTTGGGTGACTATTACCAGGCCATCAAGGTGCTGGAGCCCATTGAGATCCACAAGAAGTCCGCCTACTCGCACATCCCCGCCTGCCAAATCTCGACGTCGTACTACGTGGGCTTCGCCTACATGATGATGCGCCGCTACGCTGATGCCATCCGCACCTTCTCTGATATCCTCCTGTACATCCAGCGTACCAAGCAGCTGTACAGCACGCGTTCATACCAAAACGATCAAATCAACAAGCAGGCAGAGCAGATGTACCATCTTTTGGCCATCTGCCTGGTGCTCCATCCCCAGTGCATCGACGAGTCCATCCAGCAGGTGCTCAGGGAAAAGAACTACCACGACGCCATGTTTAAGATGCAATGCGGTGATCTGGAGGTCTTCAAGTCCTTCTTTGTCTTCGCCTGCCCACGTTTCGTGAGCCCCTGCCCGCCAGCTGTAGATGCACCCATGGACGACTACGTCAAGGACCCGATGGAGCACCAGTTGCTGGTTTTCATGGACGAGGTGCGCCAACAGAAGGATCTGCCCACAACGCGCTCGTATCTGAAGCTGTACACCACCCTGCCGCTGACCAAACTGGCATCTTTCATCGATCCCAACGCCAGCGAGGATGACGTGTCGAAGCTGCTGATCCGCCTGCTTTGCTTCAAGCACAAAATGCGCAACCTGGTGTGGAGCAAGGGACCCAGCGGCCTGGAGGGCACATTCAAGTCTGGCTCCGAGGTGAGTTTTACATGGAAAGATTCTTATGGTACAAATAATAATATACGTTAATATTCTAGTTGGACTTCTACATCGACGACGACATGATTCACATAGCCGACACCAAGGTTTCACATCGGTATGGCGACTTCTTTGTGCGTAAAATCCTTAAGTTCAACGATCTGAATCGCAAACTGAAGAACATCAACATTTAAGCCGACTCCTTGTGACACTTAATGATAAATTTAATATTCCATACTGGACCGATTTGTTTTGATATCAATAAAAATCGCTTGCGATCATGCGCAAGTTTGGTCCCCAAAAGTTGTCTTGAATATTTAAATAGTTCTATAATTTTTAATAAGAATCCAATCCGTTGTTTTAACACTTGCTTTATTTTTAACAATACCGTTATTTTATAAAAATTGTATGACTATAAGGAAATTCAAGACTACACAGTACGATTTTTGAGTTCGCCACAACTCCACTTGTGCGCGGCATGTGCCTTCAGCAGCAACGCAACCAAGATTCGTTTTCGGTTATGGGGGAATGTGCGTTGAATTAATGCGTAGTATAATAATAACATCTCATATAGAATTTCTCTCCTGTTCGTCGCGTAGCGAACACGAGCAAATTTCTTTGGTAAATCAATCGTATTAAGCGCTTATTGGGGGTAAATAATTGTGATTTTGGGGGTTGGGGGAGTTGGCGTGGAGTTGGGGCTACAAGCAGTTCCACACACATACACACAGTTTAAAATTCAACTTAGGAGTAAAGTACACTTTATACACGACATTGCCTTCTGTTCTCTAGTTTCTGTTGCGTTTTTGTGTGCTCTCTCTTTAGCTAACCATTGGTTCACTTACGACTAACATTAAAATCAAACAATTTACAATTACGGACTTGTTGCTGGCCGGGCCAGTCGTTAGTCGACGGACACTGTGCGCTGATTGACGTCGATCAAGTAGATGTCCTTGTGGTTCTGCAGCACAAAGTCGACGAAAGCATTGATGGGAGCGATCTCCTCCAGGGAGGTGCTGGTGCTGCGCGACCACAGGAAATTCGGACCGAACACGATGGCCAGGTTGGAGGAGGTCATCTTGTTCAGATCCTCGCAGTCCATCACCCTGACCAGGAACTCGACAATGTACTTGAACAGTTCGTAGTTCTCCTCTGGCAGTTTTTCGCGTATCAGTTGCGTCACGTTCCTCGAACGCTCTTCCTTGGGCCAGTCTAGGAAACGTGTCACGTCCTCGTACAGCTCGAAGGTGAGCAGCGGCTCGGCGAGATCGCGCAGGAAACTCTTCAGCAGGCCGGCTATCACGTGGACATTCACGCTCTTCAGATCCACATCCTCGCCGCGGTTAACGCGCTCCTTTAGCGCCATGATCTCCGAGTGATTGCCCGATCGACGGAATATGCCCTCCGTATCGATCACGCCCGTTATGGACAGCGAGTCCACGCACTTGCGCACAATTGGCGGAATGGAGTTCAAGCACGGACTGTTCATCACAATGAATTTCAGGGGCACACCAAATTGATGCGTCGTCGCCATTTTGTGCTGCTGCTGCCGGGATGCATTTATATTGCTGCTGGGCGGCGGTGTCGATGGCTTCCGGCTGGGGTTCAGTTTGTCGTCCAGGTCGCAGATGTTGTCCGGCAGCTTCAGCTTGTTCAGGCCGAGCGCCTGGCGCAGCTCGTCCAAGCTGGAGATGTAGACTAGCTTCTTGCGGAACTTGTCGCTGATGAAGGGGCTAAAGAAGTTCCAAATGACTCGTATGAACCACGTCGGATGAACCACATACAGCGTCTTCAGATTCTTGCGGAAGTTGCGATCGAGCTCCTTGTACGAATTCCACAGGAACTGTGCGGATGGTTTGTTGTCCTCCTTGAGGCCTTGATGGAAATAAACCAAGATGTAGTCGTTCTCCACAAACGGTTCGATCTCCTTGATGATTTCCCTGATAGACAAATGAAATTGGTTGATGATTGACCAAAAAAATTATCTCGAATATGAATCCTACCGCACAAATCCTTCCAGTTGGGATTTTTCGGGAAAGCGGGATGCATAAATGCCAAAGATGTGGCGACCCTGCTTATCGGTTCCCAGGAAATCGCATTTGTTTCTGGGAGTCTGAAAGTTTTCAGACTGCTCCCTGAGTTGGTCCTCGAAGTCGTCCTCCAGCGGATTTACATCTTCCTCGGGCTCAAGTTCTGGATCTAGGCGTAATGCAAAACGTTATTCATTGGCCGGGAGGAGTAGAATCAGCCACTTACCTTCGGCCAGAACGAAATCACCGACCATAACATCTTCTGGGAAAAATCAAAGAATTAGTTTGAGTATGATTTTGTAGATTCCCTAGTGACCTTAAACGTTTCACTTACTTTCTAGCGGAGATGGAGCCAGCAGCTCGGTATCATCAAACTCTAGCTTCGGCTCGAAGTCGTGCAGATCGGAGAGACTGGGTTGGGGCTCGTCCGAGTTATCGACGATCGGATTGATGGCGGGACCTTGGGGTGCGAGAGGAAAGCATTTATAAATCTCGTAGGTTTCCCTGGCGCGGACTGGTATTCCAAAAACGTAATCTTACAAGTAATGCTTTCAGTTAAGTATTTTGACGGCCTGAGGCAACAAGTTTAGTTCGGATTGAGTTTGAGTAAGTGAATAGACATGAATCAGAGAAATTTCATTTGTTAAGTACATTGGCATCTGATTGTATAATCAACAGTCTTACGGTTTCGATATAATTGGCAGACGATTACTGAACAGAACAGAACAGAGACGATTAGGAAACTCTAAGCTAGGGCGATTAGACTATAGACTATAGAGTAAGGCTATTAAGGGCTAGGGCAAACACACACACGATCACAAACCACACCGGGCAACAAACATTGGCAACAACACAGCTAGCGAAAAGTAGTTAACAAATAGGATCCACAACAAACCAAGCAAACAAACCACATTGGATAGTTTTAAAATGCAAGTTATGTATGTACAGGGAGACGGTGAGCTGCCCACATAGGCTGGATAATGCAGTTTGAAATGGTGTTAGTAGGGTTAGCGCAACTTGATACCAAAAACAAAGAACTTGGTTAGCGGGCGGTGGTTGGGGGTTGGGCAAGGCACAAGGGGTCGGGGCACAAAATTAGTCGTAATTGCTGGCTTTAACTGTTAGTTCTCGAACGAGGGCACTTCCCCCCTCAAAGAAACTACGATACGGCAATGAAAACAACGAAATAAAGCAGCGCAAAGAAATGACTCCCAAAACTTGAAACACGGATTGGAGGTGAGGTATTATAGAAAACCTGGCCTAATTTCATATATTTTTAGGCCCATTTTTATAATCTTCATTGTGGGCTTAAAGTTAAAAGAGAAAGATGGGAAAATGGGTTTCCATATGGTGTACCCACAATTAGTTACTTTATATTTAGACAATCAAACATAATTCTTTTACAATTAAGTCTTTAATTAGAGTATGTAGTTAGTATTTGGGAACTATTTCTGAACGCTCAAATAAGGCAAATCACTGGACAATGGCAATGCTAAGCAGTTACAGAACCAAAGATCAAAACTAGATATATTCGAATCGAAAAGCATGACTTGGCCGATGGGCCGGCGGACTTACCTGGTAATCTCGGCGCGAAACGCGAATGGGCGTCCATGGCGGTGGAGGTGGTGGTGGATGCCGATTCAGGTGCTATCCGTTCGATGTGATTGGAATACTCGCGATGACGCAGGACGTGGCTCAGTCAGTCGTTGGGCTCGATTATTGGCATGTAGAATGTATGCGGCTGAAATGTGAGAATAAATTAGCCAAAAGCAGCAGTTGTACCAGTACTCTATCGATGACGTCATTAGCCAGCTATGTAGTTTTCTTGGCTTTTGGTTGTTTGGGTTGCTTGTTCGATGGTTATTTCTTGGTATTGGATATAGTACAGGTTATATGGCACTGCTGATTCACATTCATTCACATCAATGGTTTTGCCCGAAGTCTTAGTGCTAACTTGGCCCTGAAAGACGCCCACCGCCTCCATTTCTCATGTTCAAACATGCATACATACAGTGGGGACATTTAATGTGGCCACGACTTCGGTTTCAAGTAAAGTGAATTGAAAAAGATAACACAAAAACACAGAGGCTGCTTATCGCAAATTCGACAAAAAGCTTCACAAAAGCACATAGAAAAGTCACAATTTTAAGTGAAACGTAGTTCCTTCGTTTCTGCCAAAAATGGTTATATATTGTCGCGATAAATTCTTGTGATAACTTGAGTATATAAAGGACAGGAAATTCTTTACACTTGAAAAACTGGGGATTAACAAGATTTATTATGCATTTATAAATTGGTGTCCGCATTAGTGAGAGTGCACTGTACATACAGCTTGTATGACTTTACTTCAAATACGTGATTTGATTTTTAACTGGGGAATAAATTATTAATTTTCAAGTGTAAACTGAGATTCGTACACATCCTTTCTAACACCACTGTAACGTCTCCTGTTTTTTGCCACCACTGTTTCAAAGGGTGACAAATCCTTAAGGCCGCCACTGTAAATGGGAGTAGGCGCCTGTGTCCCGTCACTGTTTGCACATACACACACGCAGGAGTTAAATAAAAATTGCACAAGTTTCTTGACGGAAAAAACGCAATTTCTGTGCAACAAAAACTGATTAATTGCAAGTAAACTGCGCATTTGTGTCTAGTCTTCTTAAATGATATTTACTTTTTTTGTTATACTAAGTTACGAACTTCTATAATTCACAAGAAAACATCACATTTTAAGCGAATGATGAATTTGTTTTAATCACGCTTGCGCTTCTCATTTCCGTTAAGTATTTAATCTGTTTTTGAGTCAGATTTAGCAGGAAAGTACCTTTTATCAGTATGGGAAAAAAATCTTCGCTAATTTTATACTGACAGACGACGTTGTTTTTGTCGATGGTTAGTGATGGCAAACTTAGGTTTGGCGAGCCCATTAGTGGTGCAAGAAAGCACAAATCTAACGAACACAAGAAAAACTTTTTCGTGTCACGAATCACCATGCACGAAATATCGTTCAGAACTATTTATATAGTGACTAGATTCTAGTCTGACATATATGGGCAATGTCTAATATTAAGCTTATAGTTTTCTTCCCACGACTAACAAAATGGATTTTATAAAAAAATTTAGATCGTAATAGTCGTTGTGAAATATTTTAATCTATTGTTCGTCTTAACATAAACAATTTATTTATTTTTTTAAACATTTTTAGTTCTTGAGCAGCAACAACCAACTCACTCTGCCATCTCTGCTGTTATCGATATATCAAAACAGACAAACGGTCTGCGAAAAGTGTGACCGCTTGCCGTGCTGCTCGCAACTTTGACACGACCAGTTCCAAAATATAGTGAGATTTACGCAAAACTACTTAAAAATGGTCGGTTGGAGCCGTTTGCTGTCGCCGGCGGCGAAGTTCGCCAGCTACCGGGCTGTCCTGCAGGAGCCCGCGTGCCGGAATGGTGAGCATTTCGTGGAAATATCCGCCGTAAACACACTTCTCATTACGCAACCATATACTCTGTATTTCTAGCCCTGCAGCAACAGCTGCGCAGGATGGGAGGCGATCATGGACACCACCAAATGATCATCAAGCCATCCCGTTTCCAGTGGGACAAGTTCAAGGATCTGATACACTTTTACGTAATGCTCGGCGTCATCCCAGTCACCGCATTGGTTCTCTACGCAAACATCTTTGTGGGACCCGCGCAGCTCGCCGAGATTCCGGAGGGCTATGAGCCCAAGCACTGGGAGTACGAGAAGGTATGATGGGCTCGGAACGACAACCGACCGACACTAAGATACTAAGCCTGAATTATCGCTTTCTTATATTTGACATGATTGTAATTTCAATATATCTCTTTATTTTCTAGCACCCCATCACGCGCTTTATTTCCCGCTACATATTGAACTCGGAGCAGCAAAACTACGAGAAATCCCTGCACTATCTCTACGAGGAGAACGAAAAAGCCCAGATTCGGTAAGGCGAAGGATACAACCAACTAATATCCCATTGTAAACGAATATATTTTCTTTCAGGCTCCTTGAGGACGAAGTACGTCGCAAGATGTCGGAGCGCAACGATTACCAGGCCTACTACTACCGACCATCGGTGGCCAAATACCACAGGATTTCGAAAGAGGCTGCTGACGAGCTGGAGGCTCTGCGCGGAGACTAGAACCCTTGTAATATTCTTTAAATACCATTGTTAGGCTCCCGTTTTGTGGGAAATAAAGTGTGAAATCGACTTCGCAATATCAGCTTATTCACATTTAATAATATACAAATTACACAGTAGTCGAATAAATACTTAAGACTTAGCAAAGTCATGTGCGTATCGATTTAGCCCCACGCCTGATTCTTGCAGTAGTAGAGCACCAGTTTCCCATTGGTTCCATGGCACTCGTACAGGTTCTTGATTATCTGATCCGGGGCAGGTGCAAATGTCTGATTAACGTACAGGAACTAAAAATTAAGATCACACATTAGATAGGATTCTCCGGAACTTCATTCACTACTTGCAATTTGCTCGCTGGCATCGAGTTTCAGAAACTTGTGGATGAACTTCTGTATCCAGCTGACTGTCTTGTTGGGATCCACGGTCCAAGTTCGCTTCTTGATGATGGGCACATTGCCAGTGGCGTTCAGAAGGATACAAACTGATAAGAAAGCAAGTCTTTGTGATAAAACGAATGCAAAATATATGAAGTTGGGTTTGATTCTCACTCTTGGAACCATCCTTATCAGCAGGTGTGGAGGAGGAAGTGCTCAGGGCCGCCTGGGATTCTAGTGTCTCTGCCATTTATTCGGAATGTAACTAAATCAAATAGCTCCTAATTAATGAATTAAAACAGCCAATTGTAAATAAAATACAATCTGTTAGAGATCAGAATTTTATGAAAAAAATATCGATAGGTGTCAGGAGATAAGGGATTCAGCTAATTATTTAAGTAAAATATGCTGCATATCATCAGATTCTGTTGTAAGAAATTATTTTCTCCTTTTCTTGTATTTTTTCTTTTATTTAAACATATTTTTATATTTATCTATCACTTTGAGACTTTCAAAATTGATTATTAAATGTTCCACCTCTAGCGATAACAGCGGCTATGTTATTTTACATTTGACTGTTATTGTAACACGTGTGGAGTTTATAAAACAATCCAGGAAAATAAACAAAACTATGAATAATAACCTTTTTGAGGGCTCCGACGACGAAGGGGAGGATCTGCAGCTGTCCACCAACAAGGACTATGCCAAGACCTACAACATCCTGCGCAAGAAAGAGCTCCTACAAAAATGTAAATTCAGAATGCGGTTTTACGATCATTTCCCATTTGTTAATTAGATTACTTAATATTTCTCAGATAAGGATCGTGGTTTGGATGTTTCCGAATCGGAATTCGACAGTGACAGCTCTTCGTCCGAGGAGGACGAGGTGGACCCCAAATTCGACCACGACTTCTTCAAGACTCTGTCCTCGCTGAAAAGTAAAGATCCACGTATCTACGAGAAGGGTACGAAATTCTTCAGTGAGTCCTCCGGCGATGAAGATGATAAGGATGGGGAGTCTCCGAAAAAGAAGAAGAAAGCCAAGCCAGTCACGTTGAAGGACTACGAACGAAAGGTAATTTTGGAGCATGATGGCAAGTTCGAGAGTTCGGATGACGAGCAGCAGGAAAAAGAGCACGAGGAACTCCAACGTGCGCAGTCGCCAAGCGCCGTGGAGGAGGAGCGCCGTCTGAAGGCCGAGTTCCGGAAGGTGATGAACAAGGAAGACGACAGTGAGGATGAGGAATTTGGAGGTATATTCAAGAAGCGCAGCAAGACCAAGGAGCAAACAGCTGCCGAGGAGGCAGACTTTGCCAAATGGCTGGCGGGAAAACAAGCTGAGATTCAGGAAACCGACAAGAAGCAGTTGGAGCCTCTAAAACAGTACTGGAGCAGCAACAAGCTGACACAGGGCGAGAGTTTCCTCAGGGATTACATCCTTAATAAGGGCTACGCAAACACGGATGAGTCCGCCATTCCTACCTACGATGAGATCGTGGGCGAAGCTGCTCCGCTCTCGGAAGATGAAAAGGAACTTGAGAAGCAGGCAGAGTTTGAGCACAAGTACAATTTCCGCTTTGAGGAGCCAGATGCGGACTTCATAAAGCGCTATCCCCGAACCATCGAACAATCCCTACGTCGCACGAATGACAAGAGGAAAGAGAAACGCAAGGAGCTAAAGGAGCGCAAGGATCAGGAGAAACAGCAGAAGATGAAGGAATTGGAGCTGGTCAAGGAAATGAAGCGTAAGGAGATCGATGAAAAGATACGCAAATTAAAGGCGGTCACGGGCAACGATGAGCTCGGTTTCCGGGACGAAGAACTCGAGGAGGACTTTGACCCGGCTGCCCACGATCGTCGAATGCAGGAGCTCTTCGACGATGAGTACTACAATGTAGATGAAGGCGAGGAGAAACCAGAATGTCCCTCGGACATCGATGAATTGGTGCTGGAAGATTGGGATAACTACGATCCCAGACAGCACGCCAATGGGGGCGATGAGGATTATGAAGGACACTGCGAAGACGACGACTTCAACATGGATTGCGAATACGATCCGTCCACGGCCAAGGAGCAACTTCAACAAGAGCTCATCGAAAACACTCGTGGTCGCAAAGGACGAAAGGGTAGACGAAATCGCTTTATGGAGATGATCCAGGCCGAAAAGCCTGCGTTCAATCCGGAGGACGAAAAGACGTACAGTGAGTACATCGATGAGTACTACCAAATGGATTGCGAGGACATCATCGGGGATCAACCGTGTCGATTTAAATATGTGGAAACCACACCAAACGATTTTGGTTTGACGATAGAAGAGGTACATTTTCGATTAGCTTGGTTAAAGTCAAAAAATTATATGTAATCTTTTCTGTTTTATAGATCTTGCTGGCCAAGAACAAGGAGCTTAACCAGTGGGCTAGCTTAAAGAAGGCTGTCCAAAACAGACCGGAACACGTGGAGAAAAAGGAGCAGCGTCTCTACAAGATGAAAGCCAAGAATGAAGATCTAAAGCGAAAGATATTCAAGAGTCTTTATGGAGAAGGGTAAGTTACTTCAAATATCCTTTCGATTTCGAACGGGTGTGTACTAAAACGTGACTCTCATGCAGTTCTGACGATGAGGAGCAGCCAGCAGAAGAGAAACCAGCAGTGACACCAGCTGCTGATGCGCCAGCTCCAGGCGAAAATAATCAAGTCTCGACGGAAGGTCTGTCCAAATCCAAGAGGAAACGCCTGAAACGCAAGGCTGCCGCAGCAGCTGCCAGTGCCCCTAAAGTTCCAAAAGAGGAAAGTGGCTCCAAGAATCCAAAGCAGGAAGCGGAAGGATCTACAGAAGATGTCCAGGCCGAAGGTTCCAAAAAAAATGCCGATACTCCATCTAAAAAGGGCAAAGATGACGCAAACCAGGAAATTAGAAACAATCCACAAATCACGGAGAAAACGAAAAACAATAATGCCTTTAAAAATAACAAAAAAGATCCTAAAAACATGCAAAATGGATTCCAAAAACCTCAAAATCAAACAAACAAAAGTGCACAGACAAAGTCGAAACAACCTTTTAAAACTTCGGAGAGTGCGCCTGCAAACGCAGAAAAATCAAATGGAAATAACCCTTTCAATAAGCCACAATTGAAATCCCAACAAAGGCAGGAGCTGCCACCAATTCATAAAAATCAAGGTGGAAACAAAAAGGGACCGAGAAACGCTAACGGCCCCAATCCCTTTAAGAAATCAAACGAAAAGCCAAGTGCGCCTTTCCCAACAAAGAAAACTAACAACTTTAAGGCGAAAAACAAGCAAAGTAAAAATGGTGGAATAACCGACGATCGATTAAAGGCATATGGCATAAACCCCAGAAAGTTCCACAAGCGGGAAAAATATGGAAAGAAGGATAAGTGAAGAGTTACAATAAATCTAAGAATAAAAGTTGATATATAGTTATACATTTTATAGTTACATTTTATGTACATATGATAACATATTAAAAACCAACACAGCACAATGAACTCTGATTTGATCAGTTATTCCGCGGCAGTCACCTCATCATCGGTGGCCACTCCATCATCATCATCGTCCTCGGTGCTCTTCATGCGATCCAATTGAAGGCGCCGCTCTTGGATGCGGATGCACTTGGGGCAAATCATATTTTTGCGCGTGAGGCAGACTCGATGGAAGATGGAATTGCACTGATCACACTTGATGCAGCCATCGTCGAAGGGAAAGATCACCTCGTTGTTGCTACAAATCTCGCAGATGTACGCTTGGGCAAGGCACATGGGGCAGGATCGTATGTGATCATTGAATGCCTTGAAAACTCCTTGCAGGAATTCGCTGAGCGCTCCAGATTCCACCTGGCTGAGATCACTTAAGGAATAGAACTCATTGGACTGGGCCAGATGTCGCCGGACACCCAGTTGCTGATCTACCAGCTTCAACTCGCTGGCAATCTTGCAGGCAGCCAGATAGTGGCGCATATGCACCAGATTCTGCCGCAGTTTCTTTACCGCACACAATTTTTCTACGAACACAAACAGCTTGGGATTGTCCTCCTCCAAGCGAATGAGCGGTTTGTTTAGGAACAACCTAATCTCTTGAAGCGCTGTGCGCGACACTCTGCGTGGCGAAAAGTCCCAATTGTGGATTATGCGGGCTGGTATGAAGTTGCTGTCGTTCCAGTTGCAGCGAGGGCAGTAGTACAATCCACTGTAATCGCATAGACGTGGTTCAACCCAGGTATTTTCTACGAGGAAAGAGTCTAAATTTTTGGAAGCGAAAGAGCAGCATTAACTTACTTATATTAAGCATCGTTCCGCACTCGGCGCACTTGTATCCCTGGGAGGTGAGTCCGATTTCCGGACATATCTCCGAAATGGGATGCTGCCGCTCTGAAACCAGGACATGGGCACAAACCCTCTTCACGCCATCGATGCACTTCTGATGGACCAGGAATCCGCAATCGCTGCACACGTACGAGTTCTGCACGACGCTCCAAATAATGGTGGTGCAGTGGTCACAGTAGTTCCTCTTGGCGGCTGCCTGCAGGCGATTCCGTTTGCCATGATGCGGGTGGTGGGGCACAAAATGATGACCCACCACAGCACGTATGGCATTCATGACGACCATGTCCGAGGACAGGGAATGCTGCTCCTGGGCCTCCTCCAGCTCCTGCAGTGAGTAGCGCAGATCCACCAGGTGCCGCACCAACCAGCGACGCTCCTCGCTGAGTTCCTCGCTCAGCAGGACGAGATCCCTGCAATGGGCTATGGCCGCCTGCAGATCCTGGATATTGGCATCGCTGGTGAAGATCAGGCGCCACTGCTCGCGCACCAAGGACGCAGGAATGGGCAACGCCCTGTACTCCGCACTTTGTGGGCCACTTTCCTCGGAGCCTCCGCCCTCGGATCCAGATCCAGTTGAGCCAGAGCCTCCAAGGCCAACTGTTGATCCCAGCGAGGATGAGGCGTGCAACAGGTTGCTGGCGCTCTCGTTAATCAACTGCGCAACCGTGCCCGGAATGCTGGTGAGACTGTCCTTCCAGGAGCTCATTTTTGGGGAAGAACAACAAAACAAGTCTTTGTGTCTGTTTTTTTTACCGACCAGGGATGCGAGCAAGTGGTGCAGATGAGCGAACTAGTTACCGTTCACGGGCCTAACTGCAGGTGGTTGTACGCATCCCTGGAATGCACCTTAATACAGTGACAGAAAAAGTGTGAGGTTTAATTATTAATATTAAATTTTATAAAATAATGATAAACTTGGAAAAAAATTTGAAAATATTATGTTAAATCAAAAATTATGAGAATTTCTAAATTGCAATTAATTATGAAATATGTTAAGGTAACAAAAATATTCGCTTTACATAATTGTAACAAAAATATTCGCCTTACATGATTGTAAAGCGAATATTTTTGTTACCTTAACATATTTCATAATTAATTGCAATTTAGAAATTCTCATAATTTTTGATGTATATCAAGAGTATACTAATATACAAGAATATTAACTAACGTAATAAAAAATATTTAACTTAAAAATTTGTTTACTAAAAACTGTAGACTTTAAAACTACATCAATAAAAGGAAATATTAATGTTCCTTCCATTTTCATTCTGTTAAAAGAAAATAACTAGAAAACTAAAATATTTTATATATTTTATATATTATATTTTAAATAATTGAAAAGAGAGTGACTTGTGTTGAATACGTTTATTGTAATATTGTTCGATGGTCACAAGGTGGACTGACAAGCTGGGAAAAACTGAGTTAAATTACGATCTCTATGGGGTAAGTGGATGCAGACAAAGATATAACAAGGAAAACATATGTAAACTATCCATTATCGTTGGTTCGTTTTGGGATTCGTATTCGTTGGGTCCAGGATCTAGACCACATTGGTGTGCTCGTCGCGATGGAAGATCTTCACGTCGACGAACTTGAAGTTGTGGACATCGAAGTAGTAATCATGCTTCACCGGCCTGTTGAAGGGGAAACCGAAGGGCAGGGCGTCCACGTAGCGGGAACCGTGTCCCACGCCGCAGCTGACCACCGGATCGTAGCCGGTGAACTGGGCAACCTCGGGGTGGTGGTACGGGTAGACCATGTAGAAGAACTGGAACACCTGGCCGCCCTTCTTGCCGCGCGGCAGCATCATACGGTTGGGCACGCCGCAATGGGCCTCCGACTGGTCGAGCTTGAACTTGTAGTCGCTGTTGGTGGCGTCCATCAGCTTCTGGTAGAGCTCCAGGTAGGTGGTGCGATCGTTCACCCAGAAGGAGAAGTCACCGCTGGCGCGCTTGATGTGGTTAACGCCCGCCTCCAGATGCACCTTGAAGTGCTCCAGCTCGAAGAAGTTCTGGTAGTTGTGCTCCAGTGGGATCTTGTGTCCGTGCTCATCGTACTTGGGTCCAATGAAGACCTTGACCACGGCATCCTGCGCCTTGTCCGAGGACACGTCCAGGGTGAACTCGAAGGGCTTGTGGTTGAGACGCTGCTGGCGGGCCTTGATCACATAGCTGGATCCCTTGTAGTGGGAGTTCCTGCCGAAGGTGTACAGCGGATCGGTGGATCCCTCAACGGCGGGCTCCACATCGACGGCATTGCTGATGTCCGAGTCGAAGTGCTCGAAGTAGGTGGTCAGGCTCTCGGGCATGTGGACGGCATCGATGTGGACACCCTCGAAGGTGTAGTCCTTCTTGTGGTACTCCGGATAGGTCTCCATCAGATGCCAGTAGTGGCCGACAATGGTCTTGTACACCTCGTAGAAGATGGGATCGCGCATGGAGGTGTCGTAGTGCATGAACGGGCCGGGGAAGCTCTCGTCGCCATGGCCGTAGTGGTGGCCCTCGTTCACAATGAAGCGGTACAGCTTGTCCAGACTGCCGTAGAACTTCTTGTCCACGCTGTCCGCATTGCCCTGGATGATGTTGCCCAGCACATTGATGGTCTCCACATCGAACTTCTCGTTCTTGTGGATCCAGTCCATCACGCGCTGCGTGTAAATCTCCACGTGCTCGATATGCTCGTAGTTGTGCTCGTGGTAGAAGCTGTGGTGGTTCTCCCGGTGCCACTGGGGCACGCCGTAGTAGGTGCGCAGGTTGCTGGCATAGCCGGATTCGGTCGGCACATACATGTTGAAAGCGGGCACCTCGCCGAGATCGTGGGACAGACGCTCCAGGTACCAACGGGCCAGCAATTGCCAGTGGACGTACAGGTAGAGCTCACCGCGACGATCCTTGTTGAGGACATGCTCCTCGCCGCCCTTCGTCCAGAACGGATAGTCCAGGTTGAAGTAGTAGTAGAAGGCATTGAAGCCAACATCCTCCAGGTAGTAGGCCAAATCGTGATCGTAGTTCAGGGAGCCGTGCACGTTCGAGTAGTTCGTACGGATCACCACGTTGTAGATGTTGTCCATCTGCTTGACATGATTGAAGCCGTGCATCTTGTAGTGCTCAGCCCATTCCAGTGCCTGGCTATCGAAGTAGCTCCATGGGTGGATCTCGTAGTGGGCCGGCAGGACGACTCCCTGCATATCATCACGGAACAGACTGGCAATGGTCACGGCGTACACGAACAACTGCTTGTTCACGTGCTGGCGGGCCCAGAAGACGGCGTGCTGGAAGGTCTCCCAGTTCTTGGCGAAGTAGAAGAGACGCACCAGACCCACCACATACTCCTCGTGCTTGTCGTACATCACCGACCACACCATGTCATCGGTGAAGGGCTGGTGCTGCCACAGCTCGAAGAAGTGCTCCAACATCTCCGGGTGCACATAGTCGGCCACGTGCTCCCACGGCTTGTACTCCACGTAGCTGCCTCCGAATGGGGTGGTGAACACATCGGCCTGGTAGATGTGCTGCAGGATGTGGAACACGAACTTCTGCTTCATCAGAAAGTCCTTGTCCGCCACCTTGGAGTCCAGGTGCTTGGCCTGGCCGAGAGTAGCCAGCAATGCCACCGCAGCTACCGCAATCACCGTGAACGACTTCATCTTCTCGAGTCGATTCGAATCGTAATGCTGCAATGATCGGTAGCCAGTATTTATACCCCCGGATCGGCGATACGCAGATTGCAATCCGGCCAATGACCGGTCGCATCCGTAGCCTTGATCCGCGCCATCGCCGGATCTGAACGACCCGCGAAGCTCTCAATCTTAGCGCCCATGCTGCATCCATAATTGCAGGTGATAAGACCGATGATTAGGCGGCCATACCAAGATCAATCCCACATCATTATCTAAATTCAAGAGTGAGCCACTATAAACTGGTGGCTAGCTGCAGCAGCTGGAAGATCCAGTTCATATTTCCTCGCTCCAGTGACACCTTCTCCAGCTGTCCAAATAGGTGAGTCTATAAAAAGGAATGCCCAAAATAGCACGATTACATGGATACTATTTATAAGAAAATCCACTTGCATTGTAAACTTCATGGGTTCATAGCACATGACATTGAAAATGGCAATTGGTTCACCTATTTTCTCGCCGTGTAATGACTTTCATTTTTCCCATTTTTCCATTTCAAACTGATGATTTTGCTTTTTTCGAACATATCAACAGGTGGATGACGGGCCCCCTGGATTAACCTATTTAAAATAGTGATTAGGTTTACATGACCACCTGATCTCCTGTCAATTGAGGTGTTACCAGGCGGCCTCCTTGATAAGTTTGCTTTGTTCGCCGCATCGATTCTTTATCAAGTATTGCTAAAAATATTCCGAATTGCAAAACACGGAGGGAGCATCATGTGGCTGCGACAACAAATCCCGGACAACAAAGAACAATGGACCATCGGATGACCCGCAGGTCAATGGAGAACATATAAATCAATCAGACCCATTTCATTCTATATATGTAACACTGCTCTTAAATGTCCTTCAAAATTAAAATATGTATGATTAAAGGATGGGAAATTATGATGTTGCATAGGATCTCATTAGTATAGAACATCATAACTACCTATACATATCTTTATGTAATATATTCATATATAGAACATAGAAATTTTTACACAGAATCTACAAAATTTATTTTACGAAAAGTACCCATTACGTAGATAAAAACTATCCAAATTATTTGGCGGCTGGATGCGTGGAAGTCTTCGTGCGGCCTCCCGATTCTCGTCGGGAGTCACGTTGAGCATCTGCCCCGGATGTTCCGCCCGTTGGTTTTGGCACGAGACCCTCGGTTCCGGAGATCTGTAGAACTCTGTATTCCTTCGTCGCGGATACATCTCACAGGTGGTCAGGATCTACAGGAAAGCACGGAAATAAATTTGAAAGACTAAGAGAGATATGAAATACTTACAAACTGATTTGAAGACGTACTTATATCCATGGTTAAAAAACTTTTGTATTAGAAACTAACAAATTTTGAAAATTTCGAAATTTTTCAATGATTTTGTCCGGTTACTCGAAAGATCGGAAAAGGAACCTAACGAAAACGGGTGAAAATAATAATTTGAAAACCCGAAGCCAAAATCATGGCACACTTTTATTTTAAGATTTGCGTTTCAAGATTTAAAATGCTTATACAATAAGTTTAATTTTTCTATTTTTTTCTTGAAGTATATATTCCTATATTATTCAGACTTCGAGAACATATAATTCTCGTCTATTCAAGGTGACCACATTGCTGCGTCATTCGCAAAGTCTTTAAAATATGATTCATCCGATTTCGAATAAACAACACCTTATCATTAAAAGTATACAATAATTCAAAAAATGGTGTTCAGGTATTTAGTTGCTAATCAAAAGAAAAACGCGTTTTTTTATAAATGCATAATTTAATGAAAATAAAATTAAAAAATCCATTATATTGCAAAGCTTTCGTTTAGTTTCTTCATTTGTATTCCTTTTATATGTATTTTGTAGAAATCAAGAGTTTACACCCCAGCGATCTCCTTACCCGGAGGATAATATAACATATTTCATTTTAAGTAATTGATAACTAGACTAGATTTTTCTTTCTTTTGTACTTTATAATTAAGATACCAATTGGTCTCATTTATCTTTATCACACATTAGGTTATGTACAGAGGAATTACTGAACGATTCCTTTTGAAACCTTAATAAATAGAATTAGTATTCAGAAATCAAGTTTTGAGAACTTTTTTTCAAGTTAACCCAAAAATATTAGCCAACTAATGAACTGCTCACGCAATGCTTTTCGTAATTGGGAATTACGGCTCCCGTGGGAAATCCTCCACAAGTTGTGGTCACCCAAAGGATATTTCACTGGTTAGTCTGCTCGTGGAACATGAAGTTTTTGGTTGGATTGCTGCTCCAATTGTATCTTCCTGGGAATTATGCCCTGGCCGGGATTGCCTGTCGCATAGCCGTGGAGCAGAATGTCCAGGTGACCTATTTGTACCGCTGTGCCAGCTGCCCGGCATCATTCGATGCGGAATACTCAGCCTTGGAAGTGGATCTCTATCGGTGTGTGGGCAGTCGACTGCCCGTAATCACACGGAACATCGAAGCACATGAGTTGGAACCATTTAGACGAACGGACAGCTTAAGTATCTTCCAAATTCCAACTGCAGAAAAGGGTGATTCCCTGGTACGCCGCATCCTGGACATGTTGAATCCTCTCCAGAGGCGCAAGCATTTGCACAAGTATCTGTTCATTTGGCCAGATGCCGGAAGGCATCAGTTACTGCGACTTTTCCGCGGCAGTTGGGCCAAGAAGCTGCTCTACGGATTGGCCATTACCGGCAGGGAAAATGGCACCTTCGACTTCGATCCCTTTGCATGGGGTGGTCTCCAGGTGGTTCAGCGGCTGGATGGTGAAGTGTCTTACCCAAAAAAGATGAAGAATTTGAGGGGCTACCCATTGCGGTTCTCCATGTTCACGGATCCGTTGATGGCGGTGCCCAGGAGCCCTGTGGAGACCGCCGGCTACCAGGCAGTGGATGGAATGGCGGCCCGAGTTATTGGCGAAATGTTGAATGCCTCCGTAACATATGTCTTTCCGGAGGATAACGAATCCTACGGTCGTTGCCTTCCGGATGGCAACTTCACCGGCGTGGTCAACGACATAGTCGGTGGTCACACCCACTTTGCACCCAATTCCCGCTTCGTGCTCGACTGCATTTGGCCAGCCGTGGAGGTGCTGTATCCCTATACCCGTCGCAACCTGCACCTGGTCGTGCCCGCTTCCGAAATCCAGCCGGAGTACCTGATCTTCGTGCGTGTCTTTCGGCGAACCGTGTGGTACTTGCTCTTGGTCACCCTTTTGGTTGTGGTGCTGGTCTTCTGGGTGATGCAACGCCTACAGCGAAGGATTCCACGTCGCGGAGTCACCCAGTTTCAGGCAACCTGGTATGAGATTCTCGAGATGTTCGGCAAGACACATGTGGGTGAACCGGCGGGCAGGCTGTCCTCCTTCAGCTCGATGAGAACGTTCCTCATGGGCTGGATTCTCTTCAGCTACGTCCTGTCCACCATCTACTTTGCCAAACTGGAGTCCGGATTTGTGCGACCAAGCTACGAGGAGCAGGTGGACCGAGTGGAGGATTTGGCACATTTGGATGTGCACATTTATGCGGTGACCACGATGTACGATGCAGTTAGGAGTGCCCTGACTGAGTACCAATACGGTCTGCTGGAGAATCGTAGTCGCCAGCTGCCCCTGGGATTAACCACATCCTATTACCAGCCGGTGGTCCGGCGCAGGGATCGACGAGCGGCCTTTATCATGAGGGATTTTCACGCCCGTGACTTTCTGGCCATCACTTATGATTCGCAGGCGGAGCGACCAGCCTACCACATCGCCCGGGAGTATCTGCGCTCCATGATATGCACCTACATCCTGCCGAGGGGATCGCCCTTCCTGCACCGCTTGGAATCCTTGTACAGTGGCTTCCTCGAGCACGGCTTCTTTGAGCACTGGCGTCAAATGGATCTGATCACTCGGGTTGGTGCGTCGCCGGATGCCGAGGAGTTTCTCGAGGATCTGGGCGACCAGACGGACACGGACTCCGGCTCCAACGAGTTGGCGATTCGTAACAAGAAGGTGGTACTCACCCTGGACATCCTGCAGGGAGCCTTCTATCTCTGGTCCGTGGGAATTGGCATAAGCTGCTTTGGATTTGCAGTGGAGCACGCTCATTGGTTTTGGCGGAGACAGACACTACGGGATGCTGCTGAAGCTAGAAGTGACTTACAAATCCATTTAAGATGAGAAGTTAACTTAAAATATTTAAAATTACTAAAAAAATGTATATGTATGTTTCTATAAACATTAAAATAAATTACTAATGAATTTCTCCACTATTTAAGGGGACACGTTCTTTTATACGCTTTAATTAGTAATTTAATGAATTCAAAATTATTTGAATTAACCTTTTTTTTTATTTAAATGTAACGGCTTCTTGTGCTGTTATGGTTTAACATTCAGCGCATAACAGCACGCTAGATACCCTCAGTACGAGAGCATCGATAGCACTCATCGATAGTCTGAGCACCAGCAACCCTGCCTCCGGCTGTCATGTTTCACTTCCGGAGCTTGCGAACAAAATAGAATCGCTAAGGCAAAGAAAACCCTGCGAGTGGCGAGTGTTTTAAGATCACACTCACAAACAACATCCAAAGTGGTTAGTGGCAGTTGAGAGAGTGCCCCAAGATCCCGAGTACCAGCCGGGCAGACACAAACAACACCAGCAGCAGCAGCACCACCATCACCAACAGCAGCAGCAGCATTTCCCGCTTTTCGTTTTCGTCGTCGCCGAACAACAAATAACAAAACCACGACAAACGATGGCCGATGCCGCGGAGAGTAAGCCACTGGCCGCCGAACAGCAGCAGGCGCAGCAGCAGCCGGAGCAGCAGCAGAATCCGCCTAATCCGCAGGAGCTGGATCACGATCAGGAGCCGCTGGGCGAGCTGCAGGGACAGCAGGGCCAGCCCGCTCCGCCCACCAAGGAAGTCATCGGTAAGGCTGAAACTCGCATGTTAAATCCAATTCCGAACCAATTTCATTCATGTGCCGCGAACACATGGCGGCTGCTACCAAAATAGCAATGAAAAAAAAGGAGGAAAAAAAGAACAAGAAACATGCCTCCCTCTCTATGTGTGTGTGTGTGCGTGTGTGTGTTTTGAGTCTTAAAATATACGCGCGTCGGCCATTTTGTGCGGCCAAAGGCAACGCATCGCATGTATATATGTATGTGCACGAATGCTCGCGCCGCCGGCTAACCAAATTGAAAATTCTGCCTTTTGCCGGTCGTCTGTCTATCCACCCACCCAACCACCAACCCCACCCGCTACGCTCCGCTTCTTCCCTTTAAAAAATGCCCCCCCACAGATGTACACACAGAGCGAGCCAGGGCAACCCAATTTGTTAATGCGCGCGCAGCGGGAGTGCGAACGAGAGGGCAGACAGCCGGGTGCGGGTGTGTGTGTTCATTGTTTTGGTACATCTATTTGCACACACACACAACCACACGCATGGAAGCATGGCTATAAGGCGATTCCAAAACACGAGACCATAATGCAACCAATAAGTTACGATAATATTCGGCGACTATTACAATCTATTGCCAAATAATTTGGGATGCCACTATATTTTCGCTTAAATCATTATCTTATTTGCACAATTATATGATTTATTTGAAGTTTTGGGAACCATAGCATAGCTCTAAATAATTGTTAACCAATAATTTGTGGTTATAAAACTTCTTTCAATGTTTTCGCACGCTTCAATGAGTTTACAAACTGCGTATTAGTTTATTTAGTTTATTATTAGCGTATTTCAGCTGTATTGTGTTTTGCCCCTCCTTTATAATAATAAAAAAAAATTCAAAGTATTATCTCAAAACTACCCCTTCTGTATAATATTTGGTTTCTTATATAGAATTGTTTCTATTTTTTGTTGCATTTTAATTGTTTAAAGGATTACAAATGATCTTCCTATTTTCATTTTATTTTTATTTCTTTTATTTTGGCCATTATCACACGTTTAATTAACATAGGAAAGTCCGTATTTATACTGTTTTATAATCATTGATACAGAATGGTTGCAACTGATTTCAAATTAAATGATCCTTATAGTTTGTGGAATAAGAACCGCCAAAAATATTGACCAATCCACTAAGATTATTCATAATGTCTACCCTTTCCATTTGCAGCCACCAAAGTCACCGGCACCGTCAAGTGGTTCAACGTGAAGAGCGGCTACGGCTTCATCAACCGCAACGACACCAGAGAGGATGTCTTTGTGCACCAGAGCGCCATTGCGCGGAACAATCCCAAGAAGGCGGTCCGCTCGGTGGGCGACGGTGAGGTCGTTGAGTTCGACGTGGTCATTGGCGAGAAGGGCAACGAGGCGGCCAACGTGACCGGTCCCTCCGGTGAGCCGGTGCGGGGCAGTCAGTTTGCGGCGGACAAGCGCCGTAACTTCCGTCCCTGGATGAAGAAGAATCGCCGCAAGGATGGCGAAGTGGAAGGCGAAGACCCAGAATCGCCGGCCCAGCAGCAACAGCAGCAGGCGGCACCAATCGTTGACGGGCAGCCGCAGCAGCAGGTGCAGTCCGGCCCGCGTCAACCACGACAGAACTTCCGCCGAGGACCACCCGGTGGACCGCCCGGAGGACCTCGAGGTGGCCCCCGAGGACCGCCTGGCGGAGCCCCCGGTGGCCCCCGGCGCTACAACAACTACTATCTGCGTCAGCCGAGACGCGGCCTGGGCGGCGGTGACGGCAGCGCCGAGCCCGGTGTCCACGATCAGAATCCCGAGGGTCTGCAGCGCGGCGAGGGTCAGGGACCGCGTCGCGGTGGCGGCCCACCGGGCGGACCCCAGCGGCGCTTCTTCCGACGCAACTTCAACAATGGTCCACCGCCACCACACCGCGACGGCGGAGAATACAGTGAGTGGTGCACTTTGTGCTATTAGATAAATGGTATATATTATTAATAATAATTATTATTATTCTGTTGCAGTTCAAGGCCAGGGACCGCCACGCCCTCAACAGCCACGTCCACGTCGCCAGAGGAAACCAAATGGCCCTGGCGGTGGTTCGGAGCAGCAGCCACAGCAGGTAATGAACTAATCACCAGCACCACCACGACAGCAGAAACAACTGAAACATCTTCGCCAAAACAAAACTACGATAACAACATCTAAACTAGTAAACATCACAGCAACAGTCAGCGGCAAGACTAACAACAAGGTCTACAATAATAACATGGTGGAGGCGTCTTGAAAACTGAACAACTAACTAAAGTGCATAGCAGATGCATTCGTAAATAACCACTAACAACCAGAACAGCCACACGCACCGACACCAAAAGCAGAGAAATACAGCGATAGAGCGGAGAAACCTTAACATTTAACACTTTACACTTAACTTAGAGGCTTGGGTCTAACATAACATTCTAATACTTTTAGTTTTTATCTAGCTAACCAGTGACTAATTGGCTAACAAACAACACACACACACACGCCTCTAATTTAAAACCGAAACCAGCATTTTGCTTTCAACCATTCGAGATTTTTTAAGTTGTACTTACGTTTATGATTTCTACCCCTCGCCATGTTTTCCCACGTTCAAATTCCCAGAACGGCGCTCAAGAACTGCAAAATACAACCACAGAGAGCACTGCATAGAAAAGGATCCGAAAGGATCTCCATCGTCAGCCGACAAAAAGAAAACATCATCAGCAGTAGCCGCAGCATAAAACTACAATCGCAGAAAAGCAACAGCAGCAGCAGCCCATCCTCAACATCAGCGACCACTGCAACATCATGGTGCAACAAGATCAGCAAATATTGCAGCAAATTTTGCTAAATGAGCCGCCGCGTTTTTTCGGTTTGTTTGCTTTTTGTTTTGTTTCGTAGGGCAACAGAGAATCAATTGTACAACTCATACAACCAAACTAACATCCTCAAAATTTCAATCAAATTCAAAAACAAAACAAAAAAATTGTATCAAATTACCATCAAGCCTGGCCGTCGTCAAAAAATTGCATAATTGTGGAATTTTATTGTATGAACCAACAAACCAAACACCAAAACATAAATAAATTTCAATTACACTGCAATTCAGATGGCGCCGGGGTATACAATTTACCTTAATGATTACTACACTTTTTTTTATTTATTCTTGAAAGCATTGTTACCCGTTGTGCGTTAAGCAAACCCATAACTCTAAGTTACTCGTTTTAAAGATCATTAAAAACGTATACCTATATCTATAACCACACCACCACTTTGTCCCATTTATGCATCATCCGAAATCGAGAACCATATAGCCATCGGGCGAAAAGAAATGAAAGCAAAGCAGAGCAAACAAACATAGGAGAACGAAAACTTGTAATTCACAGTAAACAAACAAACAAAAAAAACTGTAAAAGATGCAAAAATATACAACAAACGCAAGATGGCAACAAAAGAAAAGTAAAAAAAAAACTAAAAACGTATTGGAAAAAATAAAAAAATTGAAAAACACTTTTTGGCATTGTTTATTTGTGTAAATTCTAAACTCAAATTGCTATCGAATATATTATTTAATATATTTATTTTAATATTTATATTATTTACTTATTGGGGATCTACGTTAAGTGAGCAAATCAATGAGTCTGAAATATAAATTAAATTCTTAAGCTAATTTCAATATATGGTATTGGCATGGTGAGGAGCTACATGTTACAGGTTTGTGGTCAAGGATGTGACCGTGGAAATGCTCAGTCGCTGCAGACGGCCCAAAACCAGTAGCTCATCTATGGAGCGCTTGGCGTAGAACTTTTGGTCCTCGTTCAGCCGCAGGAAGGCGTGAGCCCAGGCCTTG